>NW_027137047.1:0-255999 GCF_040869045.1 Eurosta solidaginis | reverse complement strand
CTAGGTTAATTTTCCTACATGGTTATTAACCCCAATTTTTTCAACAGAAATACTTAGAAACGCACATCACTAATTTACTCAAACGTGCCTTTCTTTATCTTCAGAGTCCT
Source organism: Eurosta solidaginis (assembly GCF_040869045.1). Classification (NCBI taxonomy): domain Eukaryota; kingdom Metazoa; phylum Arthropoda; class Insecta; order Diptera; family Tephritidae; genus Eurosta; species Eurosta solidaginis. The sequence goes on along the minus strand of NW_027137047.1, from coordinate 255,889 downwards.
TTCAAACCACTACACATACACAAAGTTAGACGGAGAGGGCTATGAAAATAATAGCAAAAAAAAATAGAATAAAGACATAAAAGAAAAAGTAAAATAAATATTGACACATAGAGCATGAATAAAAAAAAACTGTAAATAACTTATTGCAATTGTTGGAATTAATGTTTGAGGAGAACAACGGTGTATAATAAACACGTCTTGCGAGCTTCAAAGCTTACGCAACCCAATTGTCAATCTCACCTACGCGAGCGGAATCCTGTTACAAATATGAATGTATTGTAACGAATTTACTGCAAATCCTCTTATTTGCGACCTTCTGCTAAGTTTGAATCACTAAACTGTTGAATAAATAACTCCAATATTTAATAATGCAAAATGGCCTTTATTAAAGTACTTCACAATAAATAACTCTACTATTGCCCGACCGATTGCGTGCTTTATCAAAACTGATTTTTTGCGACTCTACCTTTGGTGCTTTTATACTCTGTGATTTCCTCGTTGCATCGTCTAGGCGCTTCCAGAATTTACTTAGTTACTGCCATATAATTATAACTACAGATACACGTGTATAGCTTCTCGTATGCACGCGTATTTGTGAGCGACACTTCCACAATTACAATTGCATACTTTCGGAAGAATCTCAGATAAGATATCTGCATGTGTTTGTGCATCTCTTCTCCGCTGCGTGTACATACATATGTGTAGATATAATGATTGATTCGTTTATGTAGATACATAATGGTTGATTTATAGATATGCGTATGGCAGTACCCCTAAGAGTTGCTAATATTCGTAACAGTATCATACAGATATTTAGTAGCTTAGCTCTGGCGACCCCAAGTTCCTCATGGATATGTGGGGGTGGGGGGTGGTATGGAATTGAAGGTTAAATGTGGTCATATTAATCGTTCCCGAGATGCTCGGGCTAGTACCTTAATAGTGCTTGTAACTGGAACGAACCGGATCTATATTCGGCAAAGGACCATCAACATCGACAAAACTCCCCAAAACCTTCGGGGAGTTTCTTTGTCATTAATACAACAACAGCATCAGTGGAAGAACTAGAAAACGGATTTCCACAAAACAAAACAGCTTTAGGTGATACAAAACTCTCAAACATATAGGGGTATTCTCTATATGTGGAAATCGCTGGAAATATAGCATATTTTATATTTTATAGTAAAAAGTTTTCATCACGCACTAACATATTACATTTGTGAAACATTTTCTATGGTTTCCACATTATATATGTATATACAAGTCTATGATACACTAAAAAAAGGTAACTCCACTTTGACATTTTTTTTTAATTTCAAAGTTTTTATGAGGTATGTTCTTTTTCAACTATTAACGAAAGAAAGATGAATATATACGCAGCTGAAATACCAAATAATAAAGTAAAAACTATATCTTTATCCTCCTTTTGGTGCTTATTATAATCTGAACTCTTTACTGGGAAAACCACCCTGCAAACAATTGCTAAGAATTTTATCCAAAAATACCAATTTGTTTACCCCCCTTTTAATATTTCGTGCCTTGCTACTACATCTTCTTTTTGCTCTGGGCATACTGCGCCTCATTCTTTATTTTTAGGACGAAAATTTACGAAACACCTTTCAGCCCTCTGTAGATATAATACTATTCTGCCGCAGCCACGGTTTCGGTAAGTCCTCCAACTGCATTACGGATGGGTGTTAGGCCTTACCCTTGAATGTTTGGAACTCCCTTCAACTACTTCAAAGCAACAAAATTACTTTATCAACATAACTCTGTTGTACCTGCTGAATCGAAAAGTGGTAACGGTTTATGTGGTTCGTCCCACAACATTCGGACTTTTCTCAGATCTACAAGTTTTCATAGATATTTTTCAATAGGACTAAGGAACTACTTCGTTGTGTCGTTCATATTCTTGGTGACACACCGAGGTGGCAGTGTTTGTTCCTTTGGGAACCTCTGACCAAAACAGAGTATCTTTGTTATCCCCCTTTATTTTATCAATTACATGATGGCAGCAATGCCCTTTTGTGTGGTAAGGCCACCGTAACTTCGCATTTTGGGCCAGCGAGGGAAAGGTTGTGTCCAAATACCGCGCATTGCAGGTATGCAAGCCACTCTGCTACATATAGTGTGCTCTGAAGTCCGGCTAAGCCCCACACCAGTGACAAGCTGCATGCACTGCAATGGTTTAAGATTCAATAGTGGAAAAACTACGATTTATGTTTGTGGTGGGGTTAAGTTAGGAGCAACCGCGTTCGCCTTCCATTCCAGAATACACGAAAGAAAAAATAACCACGTTGTTTTATTTAAAACCAATCAATTACATGCAAACATATCCGTAACAGCCATAAAGTAGGGCACCATTGCGTATACCTAACAGAGATACAATTGAAGCTAATATAAGGGGCTCAATAGTAGGGCCAGGACTGGGACAGGGACTGGAGCTGGGAATATGAGATGGAGAAGAATAAAGAGAACTAGAGAGAAGAAAAACGATGGAACAAGAAAGAGACTGACAAAAATATAGAAAGATACGGATAGATGTAGCGGGGAAGGGAGGAGGAGAGAAAGCTAGAAAGAAAAGAAGGGAGAGTAAGAGGTAACAACTTCTTTCAAGTTATGCAGATGGATAAAAGTAAAGGCAAAACAACGTCTGCCGGGTTTGCTGTTAAATAAAATACAACTCTCTATGGCTATCATCTGAAATACGAAGCTTAAGAATTCTTTAGCTTAACACCAGTTTAAACACCAGTTGGCGGACGCAGTGTTTGAGGTAGCGTGCTCCGAAGCAACATCAAAATTTTAGAAACAAGTTTTTTCAATTGGAAGATAGTTTTTCTAAGCGGTGTCGTCCCTTCGCAGCACTCCGAGTGTATTTCTGCCATGAAAAAGCTTCAAAGAAAACTCATCTCATCATCCGTTCGGAGTAGGCATAAAACATCTAGGTCTAATCCCGCCAATTTGTAGGAAAAATTTAAAAGGAGCACGGCATACATTTGAAGAGAAGCCTGACTTAGAAGATCTTAGTAGGTTATCGCCCCTAACATTATTATTTTTTTAACACTAGTTTATAATAACTGAATATTCAATTATTAATTTTGTTTTGGAGAAACTGAAAAGAAAGAAACATATACTGGCATATTCCGATGGTGCCATTTCGATAACCGCCATGTAGTCTTATTTACTTACTTACTTACTTTATTTGCGCTTAACCTTTCAAAGGCTATGATCGACCAACAAGGAGCGCCAGTCTTTTCTTTGCTCTACCAGCTGTCACCAATTGGTCACACCAAGCGAGTTTAAATCGTTTTTCACCTGTTCCTTCCTCTGCTTCCATAGTCGGTTTCCGAAAGTAATACTTTCTTAGCCGGAGCATCATCTTTCATTCGCATAACATGGCCTAGCCAGCGTAGCCGGTGCGTTTTAATTCGCTGACCTAAATTGATGCCTCCGTAAAGCTCGAACATCATTAAATCTTCTTCGGTATTCTTTATCCACAAAGCGTAAAGGTCCGTATCTTTCGAAGAACTTTACTCTCGTGCACTTTCATGGCCGCTTAATCTGATATTGTCATTATCCATTTTGCACCGTATAGTAGGACGGGTACTATAAGTGGCCTGCAGGGCATGATTTTTGTTTGCCGGGAGAGACAAGCGCGATTCTTCGGTGGATTTCAGAGCTGATGTTATTGGTTGTGTTAGTGCTGGTTCCCAAATAATCGAAGCCTTTTACTCTTTCGAAATTATGTCTGCCAACAGTAGTGTGATTTTCACGGCGAAACCAGGTATTTCGTTTTGTCCTTATTCACCATCAAACCGATGTTTTCCGCATCTTTTTCCAGTTGAGAGTCAGCAGAACTTTCGGTACGGTCATTAAAGCCGAATGTATCAATTGCACGCTTTTATAGAATATTGTCCCAGAGCGGCTAAGCTCTGCAGCTATTAAGTACGTACAATTTTATCCAGCATCGATTTAAAGAAATCGCACGACAGGGGGTCAGGTCACCCTGTCTGAAACCTCGTTTAGTTTCGAACGACACGTAGAAGTCCTTCCCAATTCTGACTGAGATGATGGTATAACTCAACGTCATTTTCACAGCCGTTTAAGTTTCCCAGTAAGCAAATTTTACCTTAATTTAATATTATCACTGCCATACAGTGTAATCATTCCTCGTGCTTCTGTTTAATTTTTGACATTCTCAATTTTTGTTTTATCTTTCAGTTATTTTGCAAATTTTGCCATTTAAGCGCATTAAATACACCCAGAATGCAACTAAACTAAAAACACAGGGCTAAATGAATTTTGACAACAATCAGGAATACTTAAAACAACAAATAGCACCACATTATTGGCTGTAATTATAACGGTCAGCTTTAGAAGTCAATTTGTATGTAAATAAATTGCTGTGTAACACATTTTGTTCATTCTGTCATGGTGTCGGTGAGCAAAAACCTGACAAATGCAATTCCAAACACAACAACGGGTCTTAACCACATTTCATTACAATTTAAGTGGCTACCAACGCTACACTGATTATAGCATTCCCACACACACACAAATCTGGACTTGTCTGGTATCTATGTATGGTTTGAAATTTGTTGAGGGAAATAGGAAGTTCGTACTGTGGTTGTTCTATCTATCAACTACTGCACTGTTTGCAGGAATTTGAATCAAATAAACAGCTAGGAGGAGCTAATTTATCCAGCCACGTCCTAATAAACCATCAACCAGAACAAAACGACTACAAATTGTATGCTTCACAATTAGGCCATGTCAGTAACTGCAGGTGTCGGAAGTGCGGGCTGGAGGACGAAACGGTTGAGCATGTTCAATGTTCGGATCATGCACCAAGGCTCCAGCTACTAGAAGCGGCAAAACTTCCAGATGTCGAGGCAGGCATTAGGCTAGGTCTTAGAAAACTTTTGGTTTTGCCAAGAGAACCGAGCTATCTAAAAAATCTTGGTACCTAATTAGGTTTTCGGTTTGGGCGTCAAACAAATTCTTATAGCACATGGACATATTAAGTCTAAGTTACGTCTTTACTGATGTACCTTCAACCCAGCCCAGCTGCTTTTGAGCTGGAGGAACTTGAACATGAGATCCTGCGGTGGGAGCAATGCTATCCAAAACTGCTGGATACCCCTAATAGCACTTTTCCTTTCGCCACCTGAATGCGCTCCCTGAACACTCACGGTTGCGAGGCAACATCTCAGTAGCTGATGAACACACAGCTTAAGCTCGGAACTTCAAGTAAGTGGCTCTCGAACTGAAAGCTTTAAAACGTGGAGCTAGGTTTTTTTCAAATCGGAGATTAGAAGAGTCTACAGGAACTTCTGGCTAAGCTGGGTAAACTAAGAAGTATGTTATGCGTTCGCGAGGTTCAGGAAGATATTTGGTGTTTTTGTTGTTCGGTGGTAACTTAGAGATGTAAATGGCAGCTGGGATATGAGCGTTTGGTTTTCTCCTTCTTTCAAATATACAGCCATATTCCGAATGTTCCCTTTATCCATTGCTACGGCCTAATAGCAATGAAATGCATACCCGTTAAGAAAAGCTAACCTGACTTTTGAAAGCACTACAACTATCTGGAGTCGAGAAAACTCAACCTGACTTTTGAAAGCCCTACAAGCATCTGGAGTCGGGTAGAAGAACTGCTGCACACTTTTAATGATATTTGTATATTTTAAATGCTTGACATCCTTCCATTTGTGTGAAAAATAAATAAATACAACCCGCCATAACGTTCGCAGAGTTTTGAGGTCAAACTTCTCTTCCAATACGCTTCATACTCGGAACGGCATCTGCAAGGTAGATAAGTCTTCGCTGAGAAGCATTTCATTGCAGTCTTACATTGAGCTAAACCAAATGATTATAGGCCTATAAGCTTATCTTCTTTTCTGCTTAAAGCGCTTGAAAGACTTCTAGAGGACCACATCAGGAGGAGGATTGAGCCGTCGCTTCTTTCGCAAGCACAGCATGCCTATACTAAGGGCAGGTCAACTGACACGGCCTTGCACTCACTGGTATCCGCTATCGAAAGGTCACTAGACGTCAAGGAATACACATTGGTGGCATTTCTAGATATAGCGGGTGCTTTCAACAACGTTCTCCCTGAGTCCATCACCTCGGCGCTGACCGATCTGGGGGTGGACGCGTGCCTGGTGGAGTTTATATACAATCTGCTTACGCGTAGGCAGATTAGAACTGAGCTAGGTGGATGCGTGATCCGCAGACTGGTCGGCAGAGGCACTCCGCAGGGAGGTGTTCTCTCTCCGCTACTTTGGGTGGTTACCGTCAAACAACTACTCCGCCTCATGGAATCGGAAGGTCACCAAATGATCGCGTATGCAGATGACATCTGCGTCACCATGCGGGGGAAATTTCCGCAAACTCTTTGCAACCTAATGAAAGGGGCACTAGCCAAAATCTCGCACTGGGCCACAGCCACAGGCTTGGAAGTCAACCCGGACAAAACCGAGCTTGTCCTCTTCACGAGGAGGTATAAGGTGCCAAATCTAACACCGCCAAGAATGGGGCGTACGTTTTTAGCGTTTAGCGATCGAGTAAAGTATTTGGGAATAATTCTGGATAGGAAGCTATTATGGAGTGACCATATAGTGGAGTGATGCAAGAAGGCAGCAGCAGCGCTGTTCACCTGCAAGAGAGCAATGGGCACCTCCTGGGGATTCTCCCCCAAGGTGACATACTGGATTTATGCAGCCATTGTGCGCCCGATTCTTCTTTATGGTTCCTTGGTCTGGTGGCCTGCACTATCTAAAACTACCTATCTTAAGACGCTTCAAAAGGTGCAACGGAGTTCGGAGCTCTGCATCACCGGGGCTCTCGGCTCCACTCTTTCTGAAGCACTCAACACAATGCTATACCTTCCACCTCTTGACCTGGTGGCGAAGGAAATAGCGGTCATCGCCGCTCTACGCATAAGGGAAACAGGTCTCTAGTCAATTGGATCTAGTGGACACGCGACAATCTTGGGCACGAGCGCCCCAGTTCCAATACCGGCGCGCACTGACTACTTCACGCCAAAAACGTCTTCGTTAAAAATTATAGTATATATATACCATCGCGACAGGACTGGAATATCAGGCAACATACGGTACCGGGTGCCATCAACATATTCACGGATGGTTCCAAGCTTGACGGGAAGGTGGGGGCAGGCCTTTTTTCGCCGGATCTGGGTTTAGAGGTCTTTTTTCGCCTAACAGATCACTGTAGTGTTTACCAAGCGGAAATGCTGGCAATACACAGTTCTGTGATCCATCTCGGGTCTATGCCTAAGGATGGTAAACGGGTGTTTATTTTCTCTGACAGCCAGGCCGCATAAAAGGCCCTGGACTCATTCTTCGACAAAGCAAAGTCGGTCACTGAATGCCGCAGATCTCTTAACGAGATGGCTCAGCACTTCAGTATTAGCCTTATATGGGTACCTGGGCACAGGGATATTGAAGGCAATTGCAGAGCAGACGGCTGGCCAGAAGAAGCACCACCATGGTCACTTTCAGGCTTCGTGTGAGCACAAGCACTTTAAGAATCGCAAATGGATATGGCTGACCATCTTCGTGTGAGACATCCAGGCAAACCTGGCCCTCATATGACAAGGGGCGCACAGAAGCGCTTCTGACTTTAAACAAATCAGCTCTATCGTCCCTGATAAGGGTTCTAACAGGGCATTGCTTAATAGGCACACACGGTGCTAGAATGGGGGTAGCGACCTTCGACTATTGTCGCAGCTGCAGATGTACAGAAGAGGAAGAGAGCGTCCAGCACCTTCTCTGTCACTGTCCAGCGCTTAGTGGGCGTAGGATGGCTATCCTCGGTAAACCTTTTCTACATGACCTCGCTGAGGTCTCTTGCTATGAAGTAAAGGCTCTGGCAAAATTTATAATTTCCACGAGGTGGTTTGACCAGCTTTAGGCAGGGTAGGGGTCCTTTTTTGAGACCGTACAGGGTATTAAAATGAGCCTATTGGTGGCCTAAGTAGTGAGCTTGTTACCATAGTGTTCAGCTCAGCCCTTGCAACCTAACCTAACCTACATTGAGCTATTTCCCATACCCTTGGAATATAATCAAAGTAAAGTTCTTTCCAAAAATGGGAAGAATTTAAAACAGGTGCTGGCTTTAATTTTACGCCAACGGTCTGAATCCTAAAATATTGTCAAGGCCACCCTCATCTTTCAAGGATTTCAGAACAATCGGCCAATGAGGAGCAAGAGGCCTGGGGAACACTTTTTGGTATCCCCACACGCCTCTTGTAAGGACAGGCCCACAAAAATGGCCCTTTAATCGGTGAACAAAGTGAGTAAATAGTTTTTATTTGCTGCTGCCTAAGGCCAATTGACAAATGTTTGGGGCTCCCTACAAGGGTTTTACATTGACTGTAGGTTAAGTTGGTCAAGAAAATTCTTTTTTGGTTTAGGTCTGCGAGACATCATTGGGCATCACTTTCACGCCAGGAAGCTGTAAGGGAGTTTTTGGCTCAACACCGATGCTGTCGCCAAACGCAGAGTTGAATCTGTACCCGGTGCATGGATAGATCCAATAAGAACGATAGAATTTAAGCGGGGATGGTTTAATGATCATGTCATATTTGCAACAAGTAACAGCTGTCTTCATAAATAACTAACAGCTAGAATATTGGGAAAATAATACTTCTGTGCCATTTATAGCATTGGAAAAAGTTTACGTAGACATGTTTGTGTAAAGTAAGCAGATGAGTTACATATAATCAGTACTTGCGTACATTATTAATTGATTCATCTACATATATATCTTTCTACAAATACTACCATTACGCCTACTCAAAGTGCTAAATGAGTCTTTACATGTAAATGATATTCAAAATTGACTGACAGCTTTGGCAAATCATTCACCGGCCCTTTCATTCCGGCGCTTCAATTCATTCATTTATCAAATAATTTGTGTAGCCATAATAAATGAGTTTTTATAAATATATGTAAATATATGTTCATACATATATTAGGGTCCGCTAGCGATGGTTACGTGGGATGACCTAGAAGCTTCAACAAGGTCTTTGCAAATCGATCCCGAGCTGGTCGGGCTGGTATCATTAAGGTAAATTAAGTTGCCGGAACGTAAAAGATCTATATCCTGCGAATAATACCGATAATACTCTTTGAGGAGTGCCTTTTTCGGCAACAGCAACAACAGCATCCGCAGCTGATATCTTCTATTGATATTTACCTCTAAACTTGTGATAGGTGGAGTTAGTTGAAAAGACTTTGCGGAAAAATTATTTTCCAGCTCTATACGAAGGGATAAAATGGCATCATCAAGGTTTATCCACCAAAAAGATACCACATAGAAAGGCTATCTTAGAAAAAAAGCTCAACCTAAATATTACTTAAGTTACATCGTACCAAGCTATAAATCAATCTTACATTAGTTTGGTGAAAAAAAAAATCAACATTTCATAACTGAACTCCAAAGGAGAAGTTCACTTTACACTTATGTATGTTGTCGCTTAAAATAAGATACCGCTCGATAGAAATGAAGCAAGGTAGTCGTTTGCGAGGACTACGCTGTCACTGCTAAATCATACCGTCTTCCGTTAGCATTAAACAAAATACTAAAATATTTCAAGGCAGTCTTTGACAGGATTCTTGTTAACCCATGAAAATGAAGCTGTTAAGGTTCCTAACAAGAACTAAATATCACAAGTTATCTCTTAGCTGGAAATCAACATCGAATGTAAAGGAGAAAATACTAACATATCTTACTACCACGGTAACATAAAAGTCAGGATAAACTGGAATCTAAGCCCGAACTCGTGACATGACTTTACACAGCCGTAAGCAAGCGGAGGTTAGGTAAGTTTGAACTGCCCGGTCAATAACGACCTCACATAGTCTGAAAATGTGCAAAGTGTTACCAGAAATTGTTTGACGACCAAACCAATAAACCCAATTAAGTAATTTTCAACGAAATAACTTAATTGCTGCTTCGAGCTTTGGCAACTCGACTGCCTCTAGTAGCTGGATCCCTGGCCTAGCGAACTGAGGATGCGTGCGCAACACCTGCACAACCGTTTCTTTTTACAGCCCGCACTTCCTACATCTGCTATTTCATACGAGGACAAATTTATAAGACTGTGACTGATGACCTGAAGCCAGTCATCAGTTTGTATACCCATCATGAGCATTATGTCTTCGCTCCTTAGAGATATGAGCAACTTTTAAGTCTAAATTTTATTTACGAATTTTATGCTTGATGGATTATATGCAACTCCAGTCTCCTGTTTATCGTTCCCAAGCAGACTGGGACGTCTATTGTCGATGCATCGAGGCGTACTGGTAAGACTTCGACACTGCACGACCTCGCAGCATTTTGGCAAGAATCATCAAATGTGCTGGTTTCGGGAACGCATCGTTCATCGACAACACTCCCCAAAATCTTCGGGAAGTCTGTTCATCGGAACAATAAAAAGAAAACGAAGGAATAATAGATTTAAGTATTTCTCTGTCCACTTTTTTGACTTGGCAAACATCTTCCAAGCGCAGGTTATAAATATTGAGAGTGCCCGTAGACTTCTGTTGGTAGTCTCAGTTAGTCATTAACTCCTACGGTACCAAATTTCTTGAACAAAGAGAAGAAGGCATCACTGGATACTGATAGGGTCCAGATGCATAATACACTCACTTCTTTCAAAATGAATATATAAAGCATACTGGACGCTGCGAGAATAGGGACCCATTCAACAACAGAGGCAGGAGCTTTAAAGAGAAAAACGTTCTTGTAAAACGTTTCATAAGGAATATCAGCAGACTCATCGATTGCAGACAGCGACAAAAATGCTTCCCGGAGAAATTCTTTCAAAATGGCGTCATGTGGACAACTTGCGTTCACTGTTTCCTTTTTTTTTTTTTGTGAAATAACCCTGGCATCAGAAACCATCCAACTGTATTTTCAGCGTTCTTCTCATCGTACAACCCCTGCTCCTTATATCTGTCTTTAGTTTCTATATCTCGGATTACAAAACAAAGAAGAATTCTGTTGAATAAATGCGCCAACGTAGCTCTCGCACTGACAGAGTGTTTTCAAGACGATGGCATCAAACACAACACAGCTATGAGAATAATGGAGGTATGGCATACAGTTAAGACTTTTAAGTCATGCTTTTCTCTGAAAGCGAAACCGTTATTCAGTAGTAGCTCGAATGTACGGAATTCTCTCCTTCATCGGATAGATATAAGCCAATTAATTCTCGCCAGAGAGACCTTTCTTATTATTCCTAGAAAGCGATAAATACGTAGAGCTCACTAACTCAAACTGACAGTGAAAAATATCCTTCAGAGCCTGACTAATATCAGTGATGCCAACATCGAGGAGCAAAGAAACGCAACGCCAGAAAATTCGAACCATCCGCCCATGCTTTCAAACTTAAAGGCAAGATAGAGCTCACGCCTTTACTTTGGAACTTAAACACTAACTGCATGAGCTAAAGCGTTTACCTCTCAAATTATGTTTTAGCTAGCATATTGTCCAAAATAACGAAACGCAAATTCAACGAACTGAGTGTTGGTATAGATATGCGCTATAGCCACACGATTAGCACCGAAATAGTAACCGTAAGAAGATGTGAGTCATTGAAATTTCTAAGTAGATCCACAATTCAGTTGAAAAAACCTCAACTCCTGCACCGTACTTATCTTATGCCGCAAATATTGCTTAGATGACCATAATACAATTGAAGTAAGTTAAAGGCCTTTAACGAACCAGCCCGTTGCTAATGCGCTCATTTCATCAGTTAGTTTTCAGGTAGGCCAAAACTAAACAATCCTTCCAATCCTCAACTCAGCTCTTAGTGAATTGCATATCCTTCCAGTTGATTACAGCGCAAAAACCTCGTCCACGGGTTATTATTATTTTTTTTTTATGAACCACAATCATGAATGCCAGGTGCCGACAAAATCACATAAAACAGACAACAGGACAAGCGCGCGTAACATGCCAAATGATACATTTCTGGTGATTTGTGGTTAAGAAGCAAAAGCCGTCTGCAGTTATTATTGTCAAAATAGCGCAAAGCTTAGTAATCAACTGGTTGCACAAACCTTCAGTCGATGACATTATCATAATTTCATGAGAGCATTCAACGTGCATAAGCCTGGCGAGAGACAAGATGACAGGATGTGAAAATCCAGTAATGAGAAGATAGTTACGGTATGAGGTTTATTGTGTTTATTTTCATTGTTGTAATTGTAAATTTGGTGGATTTTCTGATTTTTGGTTTTAAATAAAAGATTGTGGGTGACTAATAAATAAATGACTAGATTAGACTGTTTCAGAAAAAATGTTTTTCTCAAACAAAAGTTTAATTGGCTCAAACATATTTCTTTGTGTGTAAAATATGGTCTAAGAAGAAACGAGCTCCAATATAAAATTCGCCAGGAGCGCTGCTGCAAGCCGACGCACTATGGCACCTCTGCCCGAAAAGCCTGGCTAAAATGAAAAATTTCATGAAAGCGTTCGATAAACCTAATACATGTATTTAATAGAGAATTTTCCAGTGATTTCGAATATATAACTCTTTATAAACAGAAAATGAATTTTAGGAGGTAGAGCCGCTCAAAGTTGATTAATTTTTAACACCTAGAAAAATTTGTGGTTTTGGTTCTTTTTTGTTGTATTAAAAATTGCGTTGTCTCTAAATAAAATGGCCTGCTACTGCTTTCTTGTTTTGTAACGAAATAATATTTAATTCTAGGGTGAAGCAAAACATAAAATTTGTTTTTTTTTCATAAAAGTTGTTTTTTTTTTTTCATAAAATTTGTCAGATCTACCTGTTTTTCGAAAAGACTATTTTTAGCACCTTTTTCGAATTTTGATGGAAAATAAAAAAAGGACAAAAAGGTTTCCGTGAAATTTACAGTAGGTAAATAGCGAACTGAGTTAGTCGTCGTTGGGTCCCGACGAAATGGAATTTATGAGTACTGTAACTCCATGACAAAATTAAACATTAATATTACCTTCCCACGTACGTACTTATATAGAGATTTTGATTTTCTCTTGTATTTTCTTGGTAAATCAGAAGGAAAATTGGTAATTTCAATATAAATTACGAAGTAAAATAAGAAGTTGAGCGACGAGGGGAGGAGGGTCTATCCCCCAATCCCCCTGGATGCGCCACTGATATAAAGCAATGTTTAATACAATGCCCAAAATCAGTCGTTTTTGGAGTCTATAGAATAAAGTATTCTGTTTATTTAAATAAACATAATTATAGCTCACATATTTTTTTAGTAAGATATACTCGATGGCAAATTTTAATATGTCTCTAGAAAACTCTAAACTATTTGAGGTGTTCAAAGCTTCAAAGACAAAAGCGGATTTCGTTGAGGCTATTATGACAGAATTACCAAATGAAGCATGCAACAAAGAAGACGAAGACTTGAAAGAAAAAATTGGCTTCCTCTACATTCCAATACAAAGAAAATGGCAAACAGTCGGTCGTTCTACTTCAATGTTTTTAAGTAAGCATGAAAGCTGGCTAGCTGGTAAAAGTTTTTGGAGGAAGAAATGCCTACCACATCAACCAATCGAACTAGAGGAAGACCAACAAAACCCTTAGAAGAATTTTCGACTTACACAAGGAAAAAGAAGCTGTCATATTATCGCCACGACTCATCTTTCAGAAGTATTGGCTATTAAATATAAAAAGGACGAATAAAACACCAAGTCTCATATCATAGGAGCAGTTGCGTTAGCAAGTCCAGTGCTACTGAGAAGGATCAAAAACAGCATTCCCCCACCCCCAAATGCGCTACCTGGGAGATACACACCTAAAGAGTCTTTGGCGCAGTTTATAGATCTTGGGTTATCGAGGTATAAATATAATATATTGCGTGAGTCATTATTGCAACATAATGCCGATCTTTTCACTGGATACAAACAAATCGCTCATGCCAAGAAATAAGCAGTTCCTCGAAGACCCAAAATATCCGAAGTATCAGCTGAAGTGGAGCTCCAAAACTTAATGGATCATACGTCTATGTGACCCCTGAAAAGCTTTTCTGAAGAAAACTTGAAATCACTACCAAAAATGATAAATAAATGGGGCTGTGATGGATCATCAGGACAAAGCGCATATAAACAAAGAATAAATGTATACGATGGAACAATTTTAGATGGTAATATATTTAAGGCTTCTATTGTTCCCCTCCGTTTAAAAGATGAAGCGTCAGAATATTGGAAAAATCCACGGCCGTCATCAGTTAAATTGTGCCGGCCGATATTATTTTAATATGAGAAGGAGCCTTCGGAACCCACAAAAGCTACAGTGAGTGATATTAAAAATCAAATCGCAAAATTATAACCAACAATAATTGAAATCGAAGACGGGGATGTTATTACCATAAAGCATGATTTTCTTCTAACAATGGTCGATGGAAATGTTTTAAACTTACTAAGAAATACATCATCTATATTGAAATGTCCAATTTGTAAGAAGAGTCAAACAGACTTTGAAAATCTTGATGATTCAATTATTGACGAACTAAATTATGAGTATGGAATATCTCCTTTGTATGGGAGGATGAGGTGCATGGAATTCGTTTTGAAACTGGCTCATACACTACCACAACAAGGAGAAGTTTTCGACGACAATGCAGCATCTAAGGAAAAACAAAATATTAGAAAAAAAATAATTCAAGATTTATTCTATTAAGAGCTTGGCCTGAGAGCTGACTGCCCAATGTATGGATACGGCAGCACAAATTATGGAGACTCCTCAAGAAGATTTGTTTGCACACGATGAACTGACTGCTCGCATTACTGGAGTCGATAGAGATATTGTCCAACGATTGGGAGTAATTTTAAATATTTTAAATTGCCATGAAAAAGTTAATGGACATAAATTTTGAGAATATGCATCGAAAACTACAGAGCTGCTGCTTCAAAAGTATCCTGAGAAAAAGCTCACACCAACGGTACATAAAATTTTGGCCCATGGAAAAGATTTAATAGAATACCAGTGTTTACCATTCGGAGAATTTTCTGAAGAAGCTCAGTAATGTAAAAATAAGGACTACAAAATATATAGGAGTACTAACGCTTGCAAAATCTTACGAGTTAGACAAAACGAGGACCTCTTCAACATGTTGGCCATCTCTTCTGATCCAGTCATATCATCCATGTGGCATGTAAGATCACAAAAGGATCTTCCTTGTTAGATGTATTTCAATATAGATATATTTTCAAGTGACGACGTCTGTCTTAGAGCCAATAACTTGTTATATGTATGATTTCCCGAAAGTTTTAGGGAGTTTTGATGGTTGATGGTCCTATACCAGATATTGATCCGGCAAACAGCATCCGCACATCGCGTAAATTAATTGATATGACCAATTTGAGTTTTCATGGTCAGCCATTCTCCTCCCTCTTCCGTGAGGAGCCTGTAATTGTCAGAGCCTCGCCTACTTAGGATAGAGGTTTGGACAAGGCTAGATCAGCTTGAAAATTGGTTTATAGGAGCTATCTATTACACCGGAGACCACCTAAAATATTTAGTACGCCCTGGGTGGGCTATGCTACGCGACAAGTTTGTACCAGCCAAGTAAAAGACAATGCCAATCAAAAGTTTCAGGATGATAACTCTTGTTTCTGAAGAAAGCTATGATTTTTTAAATTTTAAAAGTTTGTGTTATATCTACTTTAAGAATAATATACGTCCGTAGCAGCAATCGGAGTTACGCTAACTACCAGTGATCGCTTTTGTATATATGAGCCTAGAGTCAGCTTAGCGAATGCTGCCTGGACACCTGGACACTATCTCCTACAGGCGAGTGAGTGGTATGGTCTGCCAGAGCTCTGCAGCTTATCTTTTAATCGCGGTTGAAGTTTTGTCTGAGCAGCGTCTAATGAGCGTTCACGCTGTATGTCTTTAATTAGCTAAATCTAACTTCATCATTATATTATCTGGTATATCAACGGGCCTTTATGCTGCCCCCGCCGGAGTAGCTATTATTCAATTTAACCCCATCTAGTCTTGTATATCCGAATCTTTCGACGGGAAGGAGCATTTGCTATTAGATATCCTCGTGAGTACAAAGTCTGACATCAACTTATAATAGGATATGTGTGGGAGGGGCAAGGCATTAAAAACCTGCGAAATTCACTACAGTTGCAGCGATAATATTAAAAAAACAGAGTGACTGCTCCTAATAAAGGGATGTCGATATAGTTCGCCGAATGGCTTACAAATGGTCGGCAGAACTAGATAAATTTTCTTGAACAGGTTTTTTTGGAACCGGTTTTGTTTAGAGCTGTTATTTATTTGCAACCGCTTATTTTTTTAAATGGACATATTTTTTAAAATCTTTGACTTTTTCTACCTCTTTCTTATTGAAAATATCGGCCCTTTGCAACGGGCTACCATTTTAGAACTGAACGTTTTTTAGAACTAATATTTTTAAAAGAACTTTTTCTTTTTTGAGAGTTGATATCTCAATTTTATAACAGTAGCTGACTTGAAACAGTTAGTTTTTGTTTGAAAGGGCGAAAGCACTGATCTTAAGCAACCTTAATACGTTGAAGTTTTCGATATTAAGACCAACGATATTCAAGGGGTTGATAAGCGCAATACAAAGCTTTATAGCTTAAAACCTTTCGCAAGCCAATTGTCAACCTAGGGAATCCTGTTACAAATATGAATGTATCATACACATATTTAGCAGGCGAGGCTCTGGCGACCCCAAGGTCCCATGTAGCTCGGGAGTGGGGAGGACGGGATGGCCTAGAAGGTTTAATGTGGTCATATAAATCGTTCCCGAGATGATCGGGCTAGTACCTTAACGTTGCTTTGTTACCGGAACGTACCGGATCTATATCCGGCAAAGGACCATCAACATCGACAACACTCCCCAAAGCCTTCCGGGAGTGTCTTCATCGTTAATACAACAACAACATGTTAATACCAATCGATTGGTACCGATCGTTCTTTGACCAAAATTTCTTATTTTTGACAAAAAAATATTTTTACTTTTCAATGTATTTAGGAAGCAATAATGTTTTATTTAAGTTGGAAAACAAAAAAGAATGCAGGATTCGTCAAAATTATGTTATGCGGACCCTCATGTTTAAATAAGGCCAGGACTTTTTCGGCTCAAAAACCAAATTACTGTTGAAATGTGTCGCTACACTTATCATAGCTGGCCTGAAGTATGCCGCAGAATCATGCGCTGAAAATGAGAGGATTCTCCTGCAGAGTTCTCGGGACCTAAACATTGACAAAAAAATATAGAAAAACTAAATTTTCTAAAAGGGTCTGTTGTGCATATATATACCTATTTATTTATTCCTGTCGTAAACTAATTGCCACGCTTTCAATTATGTACATATGAAAAACCAGCAAACCAGAAATAAGCAAAGCCTGCGGAAATAATCCAAAAGCCATTTAGCAATTCAAAAATGTGTTTAAATTCCAAAATAGCGCACCCATACCTACATACTTGCACACAATTACATAAAAGGTGATAATTACCAGTGTTTTAATTTTAATTTTTTATACTAAGTTGAGCAGAGCTCACAGAGTATATTAACTTTGATTGGATAACGGTTGGTTGTACAGGTATAAAGGAATCGAGATAGATATAGACTTCCATTTATCAAAATCACCAGGATCGAAAAAAAATTTGATTGAGCCATGTCCGTCCGTCCGTCCGTCTGTCTGCTAACACGATAACTTGATTAATTTTTTAGTTATTTTGATGTAATTTGGTATGTAGGTTCCTGAGCACTCATCTCAGATCGCTGTTTAAAATATACAATATCGGACTACCACTTTTTCGATATCGAAAATTTCGAAAAACAGAAAAAGTGCGATAATTCATTACCAAAGACGGATAAAGCGATGAAACTTAGTAGGTGAGTTGAATTGATGACGCAGAAGAGAAAATTAGTAAAATTTTGAACAATGGGCGTGGCACTGCCCACTTTTGAAAGAAGGTAATTTAAAAGTTTTGCAAGCTGTAATTTGGTAGTCGTTGAAGATATCATGATGAAATTTGGCAGGAACGTTACACCTATTACTATATGTATGGTTAATAAAAATTAGCAAAATCGAAGAACGACCACGCCCACTTTAAAAAAAATTTTTTTAAGTCAAATTTTAACAAAAAATTGAATATCTTTACAGTATATAAGTAATGATATTGTGCAACCAAATGCAAAAATAAATGAAAATTTCAAAATGGGCGTGGCTCCGCCCTTTTTCATTTAATTTATCTAGGATACTTTTAATGCCATAAGTCGAACAAAAATTTACCAATCTTTGTGAAATTTAGTAGGGGCTTAGATTCTGGGACCGTAACTTATTTCTATGGAAAAGGGCGAAATCGGTTGAAGCCACGCCCAGTTTTTATACACAGTCGACCGTCTGTCCTTCCGCTGGGCCGTTAACACGATAACTTGAGCAAAAATCGATATATCTTTACTTAACTCAGTTCACGTACTTATCTGAACTCACTTTGTATTGGTATAAAAAATGACCGAAATCCGACTATGACCACGCCCACTTTTTCGACATCGAGAATTACCAAAAACGAAAAAATGCCATAATTCTATTCCAAATACGAAAAAAGGAATGAAACATGGTATTTGGATTGGTTTATTGGCGTAAAATATAACTTTAGAAAAAAACTTTGTAAAATGGGTGTGACACCTACCATATTAAGTAGAATGAAATGAAAAAGTTCTGCAGGGCGAAATAAAAAACCTTTGAAATCTTGGCAGGAGTACTGTTCGTGGTATTACAAATATAAATAAATTAGCGGTATCCAACAGATGATGTTCTGGGTCACCCTGGTCCACATTTTGGAAGATATCTGGACAACGCATTCACATATACAACTACCACCACTCCCTTTTAAAACCCTCATTAATACCTTTTTTTTGATACCCATATCGTACAAACAAATTCTAGAGTCACCCCTGGTCCACCTTTATGGCGATTTCTCGAAACGGCGTCCACCTATGGAACTAAGGATCACTCCCTTTTAAAATACTCATTAATTCCTTTCATTTGATACCCATATTGTAAAAACGCATTCTAGAGTCACACATGGTCCACCTTTATGGCGATATCTCGAAAAGGCGTCCACCTATAGAACTATGGCCCACTCCCTCATAAAATACTCTTTAATGCCTTTCATTTGATACACATGTCATACAAACACGTTCCAGGATTACCCTCGGTTCATTTTCCTACATGGTTATTTTCCCTTATGTTGTCACCATAGCTCTCAACTGAGTATGTAATGTTCGGTTGCACCCGAACTTAACCTTCCTTACTTGTTGAAGCTGGATTTAATTTTTTTGTTCTCCTTTTAGCTTGAAAAATTGCGATTTAGCTTAAAGCTTTTTTTCAGAAATATTTTAGTTTTTTACTTCCTTTACATTAGGTGGGTTGAATGTTTGTCCGCTTTTCATACTCCGAGGCTAAAAATTTAGAGTTTAATTCAGATGTCGATGACAGCCAAAAGTTTCGCTAGGAGGCGCACGGACTGAGATATTTAGAAAAATCAAACGAATTGGGATTGATAGAGCTTCAAGCGTAAAAGTTAACAGATAAGTTAAGACACCGAGAAAATGTAAGAAAAGTAGAAAATGAAAACAAAATAAAAGAATTTTAATCACTTCCTTTATATAAATTGACAAAAATCAGCGAAAAATATCTCCTTATATAAAGACATATTCCTGCTAAACTTTGATTTTTAAATTTTGGCATTGAAATTGCAAAATTTTTTATGAGAAGTAAAAATGTAAAGGTGGAGCGCAATTTATTGACTAATAATATCTCCTTTCCTACCAACTTTCCAATCCAAGTAATGTGCGCTCCACTTTTATATTTTTCTAATTATAAATATTTTTGCAATTTCTATGTCAGAATTTAAAAATCAAAGTTTAGCAGGAATATGTCTTTATATAAGGAAACACTTTTCGCTTATTTTTGCCCATTTATATAAAGGAAGTGCTTAAAATTGTTTTTATTTTATTTTTATTTTAGCTTTCATTCATTATAAAGCTGAAATTGCATCTGTAATTTTTATTTTTTTTATTTTTATGAAAATGGACGAAAAATTAATTTTTATTTTTTACTGGATGTATAAGATGTTTATTCTGTTATGTGTTTAAAGGAATAGATGAATAAAACGCTTGAAGAGTTGCCTTAAACTTTTTGCTTTTTCTTAGCCTTAAAAGTTTTTATTAAGTATTTTCTTTTTCTTCACCTTGCCTTTTTTTCTGAAAAAGTTCTGGCAACTCTGATAATTACTATTCATTCCACAAATATTAACACTGATATTTTAATGCCTGAAGTTAGAACTAGTTTCTGTGGTTTTATGCTTTACTATGAGCTAAATAGTAGCAATTTTTTGATAGTAATGAGAATTTAGTAATGGCCAGTAATCATTAAGATATCTTCTAATGAAAATTAAGAATTGAATGTTTGATTGCAAAGTCTTTGAAAGTAAAATGGCTAAATGAGTATTATTCGCTTATTGGAGCAACTGCCCAATGTATCATCTTCTCCTACGCATTTGCTCATATTTTCTCATAAAAATACATTTTACATTATTTGTATCCATGAGAATGAATGAATAAAAAAAGTATAGGTTGGCTAGCGATAGCATCGGACTTCAATTAAAAACGCTCATCTGAACAACGTTTAATTATTCATTTTAATCACAATTTTAATACTTTAACGTTCATTTTAAGTAGGACTCAGCGAATAAGTATATAAATAATTCCTTTGCATGTCAAAACCTTACTGACGAAGCTTACTACGAGGTAGTCATCGACACATGCACCTAGACTCGGCTTAACATGCGTAAGTCTGAGTATAAAGGTGTGCCAGCTTTGTACTGCAAAGCAAGACTCCTTCTAGAAATTGCTTTCCACTTTTGGCTTCTACGCTGTGCTAACTGGCGCTAATTGGTAACACCAATGAAATTTAAATCTCCTTCCATCTGATCTCATGCGGTAATCGTCGTCGCCAACTTTTTGAAAAAATTTTCTGTCGAACACTCTCATCTCCTCATCTGATGTTGCCATGTTCCATGCTTAAGCACCATACGTAACCATATATAGCAGGAAAGGCGCGATAAGTGACTTGTAGAACATGACATTCGTTTGCCAAGAGAGGACTTTTCTGTTCAATTGCAAAAAAGCAATTAAGTACCTGACGCGATTTGCCTTCAAGGAGACTAAAGTAGAACTTCTTTTCCGATTTTCGTCGTGCTCCTCTTCGCTTTATTATGCACTAAGAACACAGGGAGAAAGAAAATTGGGAGACTGAGAAGAGGAGAAAGAGAGGTGTATAAAGGTAAAGCAGAATAAAAAAACAAGAGAAAATTAAGTAAATCTTAATTATGAAATAAAACATAGTTCTTTCTGATTACTCAGAGCGTAATATTTTCAAGTCCAATTAAACTTTTTTCAAGTCAAACTAAACTTTATATTTCAAATGAAGTTCTTAAAAATTAAGATGAAAATTTATGTTAAAATATTAAACATTTTTTCAACTTCAATGAAACTTTTTACGAACAAAAATTTTTCATTTCAAATCAGGGAGGGAAAATAATAATAATTTTTTTTTCGGAGTCGAAAAAGTCCTGGTCAAAAAATTGTCCTAGGTGAAAATGTTTGAGTTCCCAGGTATCCCTATAA
The DNA here is from genome assembly GCF_040869045.1 of Eurosta solidaginis. NCBI lineage: Eukaryota > Metazoa > Arthropoda > Insecta > Diptera > Tephritidae > Eurosta > Eurosta solidaginis. The sequence goes on along the minus strand of NW_027137047.1, from coordinate 234,193 downwards.
CAATATCATGTCAGATCATGCATGCTTTTTATTTTTTGAACTTTTTCCATAAAAGTCCACATATAAGAGTAAAATCTGTATTTTTATTTTTTGATTCCGATACAACTAGTTAAACTCCGGCCTTTTTTTATTTTTAAAAGTCCGAGTTTAACTAGTTATATCGAACTCAAAAAATAAAAATCCGAAAATAATTTTTGTCTTGATCCAAATATATTTAAAGCCCAAAACCAATAGTTTTGCAAGGAATTATATTGTAAAAGGAATAACAGTTTCAAATGAAACTTTTTCGAATCAAATAAAATTTTTTTCAAATAAAATAAAACTCTTTTCAAATAAAATGCAACCTTTTTCATGTCAAATGAAACTTTTTCCAAATTAAATTAAACTTTTTTCAAAAAATGTATTTTTTTTTAACTCAAATGAAACTTTTTTCTAATTAAATCAAATATTCTTCTTATCAAATGAAATAGTTTTCAAAGGAAATGAAACTTTTTTTTAATCAAAATAAAATTTTTTTTCTTTTCAACTGAAACTTTTTCTAACCAAGTGAAACCTTTTGCAAGTAAAATGCAACCTTTTTCATTTCAAATGAAACTTTTTCCAAATAAAATTATAATTTTTTTAACTCAAATGAAACTTTTGTCGAATTAAATCAAATTTTCTACTTATCAACTTCTACCGTTTTCAAGGAAAATGGAACTTTTTTTAATCAACATACATTTTCTTTATATCAAATTAAACTTCTTTCATTTCAAATAAAACCTTTTTTATTGCAAATGAAAATTGCTTATGCGCCACACACACATATATGCAGCAGGATTAGGCAAATGAAACTTTATAAAGTAATTAAATTTTTCTCATTTCAAATGTAACTTTTCTCATTTCCAATGAAACTTTTTCAATTTCATACGAAATTTTTTTAAAATCAAACGATATTTTTTTTTAACCAAATGAAACTTTTTTCAAATAAAATAAAACTGTTTTCAAATTAAGTGAAACCTTTTCCAAATTAAATGAAACTTTTTTCAAATTAAATGAAATTTGTTCAAAAAAAATTTTACTTTTTTCATTTCAAACTAAAATATTTTCAAATCAAATGAAATTTGTTCAAATAAAATAAAAGCTTCTTCAAATTAGATAAAACTTTTTCATTTCGAAAACCATTTTTTCCTTTTAATTGAAACTTTTTTCGAATTAAATGGAACTTTTATTTTAAATGGTAAGAGGTGCCTCATCGCAATTTTCGTTCTTCCATACTAATTTCCTGAAGGATTTTTGACTTTATAGTTCTAGTGGACCTGTGATTTGAGTAATTGAACCAAAATGACGAGTAAGATCTAATCTCTTATACGAAATTGAAGGATCTTCAAAAATTATCTTATATCATATAAAAGCTGTATCTTTTTTTACATGTATATACGTGTGCAATTTAACCTTATATGGACACTATAGACTATGATCAACAGAGGTGAGTGTGTTTCCCTATTAAGCACAACTGGTTTGTAGGGAGTTGTTTAACAATTGCCGCGAGTCTTCAATAATTGCCGCTAGATGGTTCTCCTAAGCATTATCTAAATCATGATAAGCGTTTTGTTTACCCCCAAATGTAGATGTATACACATGTAAAAACACGGCTTATAACTAAATTTCATTGAAACGGACAAAGGGTTCAAGAGTAAACTGAGCATAACTTAACTGCAGCTTCATTCACTCTGAACAACTTGGAATTCGGTGAGAGGCTCAGGCTTCAATAAGGTAAAAAGGTTCGTAAATAGTAATATTAAAAAATACGATAAACATACAGAATTGAATTGGCAATTACTTTAGTTATTACTGTCTTTAAAAATCAACTTAATAATAAATAACATCAGTACACCGAACTTTATATTATTAAAACATTTAAAATGCTCACTAATTTAATCACAGTTAACATGAACCATTTGTGAACCAGGTCATGAATATTTGTTTACGTATGATGAACTTGAAAAATCCTCTTCACAAATATATGGCGCACCTTAATGTACGTTAGCACTGCAAAATGCAAGCATTTAAATTGTAAAAGTCTCACATGCGTGCTGAGTTTGTTGTACTACATTTGTAAATTTGCGCCGATTAATGAGCCAGAGGATAAACTTATTGTATTTCGCTCTTTATATATGATCCTTTATAACACAATAGTTGGGTATAAACAGAATTGTATAAGTTTCATTTAGAGCTTAAAACTAAGTATTAACATTTGTAAGGTAAATCATGCACAGATTCTTAGAACTAACAAATCAAATACATAATACATGTAAAATTGTTATATATTGTGGCGAATATTAGAGCATCACTATGCTATGCACTATGTTAGTAAATAATCAATACAACAAAAACAAGCCACACTTGTGTACACGAACACATCACTTACACACATACATTGAAGGCGACGAAGAATATCTCACATACACATGTGTAGTCTAAGCTAAGAGCAGCTAAGAGCAGAAGCTGATACTCACACATACACACCATTATGGCTAGTAGAAAAGCATACAACTCCAATATACATGTATATAGCTGCTAACAAAGTATTAGATACAACTGTTGTCGAACACATTTTCGCGAAATGACTAGACCTTAGCGGAAGTGGGTGAATGAGAAAACCGAGAGTATAAAAGCAGCGCAAGCTGAGGAATCAGAATCAGTTTGATTTAAACACGCTCTTAGTTGTGAAGTATAATTGTGAAATACTACTCACAAAGTAGTCTAAATAAAGATCAATTTGCAATACAGAATATTGGAGTTATTTATTCGACAATTGAGCGATTCGAACATTAGTAGAAGGTTTAAAAAATCGGAATCCCCCAAAATTCGTTACAATATCTTCAATCCGGTGCGACACACGTGAGTCTAAAAATGTTTCAAAAATATTGTGAGGGCTGTCTTGGCAAGTGCTCAAATTTATAGTACCCAAGGTTCATTTGGCTAGAAGAAAGTTTCACTTGATTTGAAACAGATTTCTTTTGAATAGAAAAAAAGCTAGTTCAGAAAACAAAACCGAATTGATATGTGCCATTTGCAAAAAAAATGTCTGTAAGCGAAGTCACAACCGTGATGTATGCATCAAATGCATTAATAGTAATATAAATGTTTGAAAATAAGTTATCAACTTTCAAATATTGCATTTAATTCATTTTGTCAATATGAAATATATTCGGGTCGAAAACGACCCTAAACGAAGAATTATGAAGTTTTATTTTTCGTAGGTCTACGGTTAAGAAAGTTTTATTTCATTTGCAAAAGTTTCGATTGACTAGAAAAAGTTTCATTTGAAAAACGTTTCATTTGATTAGTTTCAATTGACTTGAAGAAGGTTTCAATTGATTTGAAAAAATTTAATTTGATTTGAAAAAGTTTTCAATTGATTTGAAGAAAGTTTCATTTGACTAGAAAAATGTAAGATTCAATTTAAAGAAAGTCTTATTTGTTTCGAAAAAGTTTAATTTGATTTCAGGATAATTTTATTTGACTTGTAAATAGGTTGAATTGAAAAAAATGTCGTTTGTCTAGAAAAAGTTTCATTTGAAAAACGTTTCGTTTGATTAGTTTCAATTGACCTGAAAAAGGTTTCAGTTGATTTGAAAAAATTACATTCGATTCGAAAAAACTTTGCACTAAAGTGTTACCTCTGGGTAGCACCAAAACGGTGTTTTCAATAGTTACTCTGTTAAACTCTCATCACGAAGTCACAACCGTGATGCCATAAAGGTGGACCAGGGGTGACCCTAGAATTTGTTTGTACAATATGGGTATCAGAAGAAAGGTATTAATGAGTATTTTAAAAGGGAGTGATGCTTAGTTCCACAGGTGGACGCCGTTTCGAGATATCGCCATAAAGGTGGACCAGGTGTGACCCTAGAATTTGTTTGTACGATATGGGTATCAAATTAAAGGTATTAATGAGAGTTTTAAAAGAGAGTGGTGGTAATGGTACATGTGAAGGCGTTTTCCAGATATCGACCAAAATGTGGACCAGGGTGACCCAGAACATCGTCTGTTGGATACCGCTAATTTATTTATATATGTAATACCTGCCAAGATTTTAAAGGTTTTTTATTTCGCCCTGCAGAACTTTTTCATTTTCTTCTACTTAATATGGTAGGTGTCACAACCATTTTATAAAGTTTTTCTAAAGTTATATTTCGCGTCAATAAACCAATCCAATTACATCACCATGTTTCATCCCTTTTTTCGTATTTGCTATAGAATTATGGCATTTTTTTCATTTTTCGTAATTTTCGATATCGAAAAAGTGGGCGTGGTCATTGTCGGATTTCGTTCATTTTTCATACCAAGATAAAGTGAGTTCAAGTAAGTACGTGAACTAAGTTCATTAAAGATATGTCGATTTTTGCTCAAGTTATCGTGCTAACGGCCATGCGGAAGACAGACGAACGACTGTGTATAAAAACTGGGCGTGGCATCAACCGATTTCGCCCGTTTGCACAGAAAACAGTTAACATCATAAAGTCTATGCCCCTACCAAATTTCAAAAGGATAGGTTAATTTTTGTTCGACTTATGGCGTTAAAAGTATCCTAGACAAATTAAATGAAAAAGGGCGGAGCCACGCCCATTTTGACATTTTCTTTTATTTTTGTATTTTGTTGCACCATATCATTACTGGAGTTGAATGTTGACATAATTTGCATTGCATAGGGTGGTAATAAGCATAGAGAAATCCCTGGAATATAAGAAGTATGCTCTAGGAGTCTTCTTGGGCATTGCCGGGGCTTTCAATAATGTTGTAAAATGGGCGATTATGGATGGTCTTAATTACATTAAAGTACATCCTGCCTTAATCAGATGGATCGGCTGCATGTTAAACTGCAGAAAGATTACATCACAATGGGGATTGTATGAGCCCACGAAATCAGTGGACAGGGACACGCCGCAGGGAGGGGTGCCATCACCTCTGCTGTGGACGCTTGTCATCAACCAACTGTTCAGGCAATACGATGAGGGACCCGTAAAACTTACGGCTTACGCAGATGACGTTGCAATTTTCATAAATGGAAAGTGCCTTCCAAACGATTAGTTCTTTGATGGATCGGGCGCTTCGGGATATTCATACCTGGGCATCTAATGTCGGGTTGAAAGTCAATGGGGAGAAGACGGATATGGTCTTGTCTACAAAGAGGTAAAGGGTCCCAAATTGGACCAGGCCTAAGTTAGGTGGGGTGACATTACAGGAGAAACCTTGCACAAAATATCTAGCAATCATCCTAAACAGTAAGCTGTCATGGAAGCTCAACGTTGAGGAGAGGGTCAAGAAGGCCTCAACGGCACTCTATGTATGTAAAAGAATGCTGGGGTGCACGTGCGGTCTATCGCCTTCTCTTTCTCATTGGGTTTTTGCAGCGATTGTAAGCCCTATTCTATACTATGGAGTTCTTTTTTGGTGGAAAGCCACACAAAAAACAACATACCTCAAAAAATTAGAGGGGGTGTGCAAACAATCGATGCTTAGCATTACGGGAGCCCTGAAAACAACCCGGACGGCTGCACTGTATGCCATTCTGCACATCCCACCTGTAATCTTGGTAGCAAAGAACAAAGCGTTAACGACCGCAACCAGGCTCGGTGCTTGGGGCAGTTTGAGCGCCGACCATATGGCCATAGTAGCATAGCGTCATCAATCACAAGACGAACAGACTACATGATTCCCTATCTGCGCTTCGAGGGAGATCTTAAGGCCACAATAGAAGTGGACGGTTGGCGCAAGGGTACGCAAATGGCGGACGAGGCGATACATGTGTACACCGATGGTTCCAAAGTAGTGGAAGGAGAAGGGTCTTCGGTATACTGCGCTGAACCGGAAATAAGCAGATCCTACAGACTGTGATATTACTGCAGCGTTTTCCAAGCGGAACTATTAGCCGAAACCAAAGCTGTAGAAACCCTGGAAGAGAATAGCTTAAGCTGCAACCGTGTTAACTTTTATATTGACAGTCAAGCAGCAATTAGAGTGTAAGCAGTCTCTGGAGATAATCGGAACAGGGAGAACCATACATCTATATTGGGACCCAGGGCATATGGGAATAGATAGGAATGAAAAAGCGGACGAACTAGCTGAAAAGGGCGCACACCTTGAAGCATGCTCTCTAGATGTCCCAATTAGATTGGGCGAGACTAAGCGAAGGCGAGAGGTGCACATGATCGACCAAGCGGGAAAGGCGTGGGTTCAAGCGCGGGGCTGTAAAATGTCGAAGATTATGTGTAGGTCTTACAACCTTAGACTAACACAGTTGCTTCTATCATTAAAAAGAGAGGACTGTAGACTCATGACGGGTATTCTGACTGGACACTGCCTTCTGGCGTCACATGCCTTTAAATTAGGCTTGGTCAGTCATAGCAGATGTAGGAAGTGCGGGTTGGAGGAGGAAAAGATCGAGTACGATATGTGCTCGTGCCCTGCAAGTGGCTTAAGTCCTAGGAAGTTTCTAGTATTTGTCAAGAGGATGGAGTTATTTTATAACATAGGTCCTGGTTTAATATGGGTTTTCAGTTTGGTCGTTAAAACAAACTTCTGGTTACCGCGACTCAATCAGCCTATTTGAGTTCCTCATGGACCGGCCAGTTCAACCTACCTACCTACAACAGGTGCTAAGGTATATTTAAATAAATTGGAAACAATGAATTGCCATCTCACTATCCTTCAAGAAAAAATCATATCATTTAATCCGTATTTACGTTATGTCAATCTAAAGGTCGGTACTGTCCGACACTGCATCGCTGGCAACCTCACAAGGCTTCTTAAACCATGGGCCCAGCTCTTAAATGAATTATCTGATACATATTATATCAAAATTCCAAATATTGCTTTCACCAGGGGCGGATCAATTCTTCTATTGCTTCAATAATAGCAACATTTTCATTAACTTCTTGTCCTAGTCTCCTTTTCCTTCCTCAGCAAGAAGACATATCGATCTCTTAAACTGACGAAGCAGCATCTCTGGATAGGTTCAACTTTCAGGTTTGTAAGTATCTCACATAGACCAAATGAGTTCATAGTCTGCGAAAACCGTAATGGAGATTCCCTACTTGCGATATACAAACATTTAAATTATTAGCACAATTTTTAAAGATTCAAATCTATCAATGTTTGCACCAATGTATATCTTACTTACTTAATTGGCGCTTAACCGTCTAAACGGTTATGGCCGTCCAACAAGGCGCGCCAGTCGCTCCTACGCTCCGCCAAGCGGCGCCAGTTGGTCACACCAAGGGAGTTTAAATCGTTTTCCACCTGGTCCTTCCAACGGAGTGGCGGCCGCCCTCTACCCCTGCTTCCATAGGCGGGTTCCGATAGAAACACTCTCTTGGCCGGAGCATCATTTTCATACGCACAACATGGCCTAGCCAGCGCAACCGCTGCGTTATAATTCGCTGGACTATGTTGATGTCTGCGTATAGCTCGTACAGCTCATCATTAAATCTTCTTCGGTACTCGCCATCGCCAACGCGTAGAGGTCCATAAATCTTTCGAAGAACTTTTCTCTCGAACACTCCCAAATCCGCTTCATCTGCTGATGTCATGGCCCATGCATCTGCCCCATATAGCAGGACGGGTACGATAAGTGACTTGTAGTGTATGATTTTCGTTCGCCGAGAGAGGACTTTACTTTTCAATTGCCTACTTAGTCCAAAGCAGCATTAATTGGCAAGATTGATTCGTCGCTGGAGTTCAGTGCTGATGGTGTTGCTAGTGTTGATGCTGGTTCCCAAATAAACGAAGTCTTTTACTATTTCGAAATTATGGCTGCCAACAGAAGCGTGGTTGCCAAGGCGCGTATGCGGTAACTCTTTGCTCGATGACAGCAGGTATTTCGTTTTGTCCTCACTCTCCATCAAACCCATCTTTACCGCTTCTTTTTCCAGTTTGAAGTAAGCAGAACTAACAGCGCGGGTGTTTAGGCCGATGATATCAATATCATCAGCATATGCATATGTAATTGCACGCTTTTATAGTATATTGTTCCAGTGCGGTTAAGTTCTGCAGCTAGTATAATTTTCTCCAGCATCAAATTAAAAGAATCGCACGATAGGGGGTCACCCTGTCTGAAACCTCGTTTAGATTCGAACGGCTCGGAGAGGTCCTTCCGAATTCTGACTGAGATGATGGTGTTGCTCAACGTCATTTTGCACAGCCGTGTAAGTTTTGTGGGGAAACCAAATTCAGACATAGCGGCATATAGGCAGCTCCTTTTCGTGCTATCGAAGGCGGCTTTAAAGTCGACGAAAAGGAGATGTGTGTCGATTCTCTTTTCACGGGTGTTTTCCAAGATTTGGGACATTGTGAAAATCTGGTCGATGGTAGATTTACCAGGTCTGAAGCCGCACTGATAAGGACCTTATATGCGATTCCATAATAGTTGGTGCATTTTGCAGTATCCCCCTTCTTGTGGACTGGGCAAAGAACACTTAGATTCCAACCGTCGGGCATGCACTCGTCCGCCCATATTTTGCTACGAAGCTGCTGCATGCGCCTTACCAACTCCTCGCCGCCGTACCAATTTATATCTGTTGCTGGACTAAATGCAGGATCGAAATTTGGCATGAGAAAGTCAATAAGTTGAGAATGAAAAAAAGTTTGAGTACATAAATAACCAAAAGCGCAAAATAAACCATTGCGTTTTATTTAATTACTTGTTGAAATGGAACTTTACTACATCAAATGTTACAATTCAATAGTTCGAGAGCTAACGGTAAACTTACTCTTTAACACTGTAAACTTTTTCTTTAGCTGCGCTATCCGTAATTACTGCCGCACGTTCTCGGTGTAAGTAGAGTAATGAACAAATAAATATGTTCGCCTTTCCTGTTCATTAACCAGGCACTCGAAAGGCTTGTAACGTAATCAGTCGGTACTTTCAGGTGATGCATATCTATTTTCTAAGTCATCGAATTTCAGACCTGGTCTCTTCAATTCGTGGCTTACGTGTCAGAAAGGTACTGTTTACCACTTGTTGGATTGATAAAATGTTCATCTTTAGTGCTCCATCATAAGGCTGGTATTTTCCTCAGCCACTTCAAAATGCTTAGACTATCATTTGATAACAATTTTAAGTCATCTTTGGCAGTGGGATTTATAAGTGGAAAAGGTTTGAAGTATACGAGCTACATAAATCATCCTCCATTTAGCTGTAACAGACTACCTGTTTCCATTTTATATTGACAGCCAACCAGAAATTAAGGCAATAATCTCGCATACCACAGCGTAAAAAAAGTGTGTTAGAGTGTAAGCAATCCCAGGAAAGAATCAAGACGGAGAAAAGCATATATCTATGTTGGGTCTAAGGGCATATTGGAATAGATGGGAATGAAAAAGCAGATAAACTAGCGCAGATGAAACGGCACATCCCTTGAAGCTTGCTCCGTAGGCGTCCCAATTAGTTTGGACAGTATTGAGAGAAGGCTCGAGGTGCACAAAGTGTCAAAGAATATGTGTAGGTCTCACAACGCTAGACTAACAAAGTTGCTCACATCACGAAAAAGAGAGGACTGCAGACTCATGACGGATATTCTGACTGAGCACTGCCTTCAGGCGTTACATGCCTTTAAATTATGCTTGGTTAGTTATAGCAGATATAGCAAGTGCGGGTTGGAGGAGGAAACGGTCGAGCACGTTTTGTGTACGTGCCCTGCGCTTGCCAGGCTAAACTCCTGCTATTAGGAGTGATACAGCTATCAGATTTAGAAGCAGCAAGTGGCTTAAGTCCTAGGAATCTTCTAGTATTTGCCAAGAGGACGGAGTTATTTTATTACATAGGTCCTGGATTTTGATAGGGTTTTTCAGTTTGGTCGTTAAAACAAACTTCTGGTAACACTACGGACTCATTCAGTCTATGCGAAGTACTCGTGGGCCAGCCAGTTCAACTTAACCTAACCTAGCTGAACATCGCTGTATTCACTATCCCTCACTTAAAATTCATTATTATATACCTCACTGATATTGAGTAAATGAAGATATGCTTATACAGGTATGTATTTGCATAAATAACCGTAATAACAAAGGAATCGCTGCTTGTAAATTGAAAGCGCAAAGTGGCTCACTAAAGGTTAGTTAAACTAAAAGCAAGGAAGGGTCAAGTCAACTTGTGCAGCTAACTGCACGAAGCTCGATTTAAAATCACTTTCCTCTTCAAACTGATTTAATAGCTAATTACGAACAACAACAACAATCACTGAGCAATTTTATTAATGGAGGATTTGCGTAGGATGTCTGAAGTGGTGTTGCTGTTAAAGCTTTAAGTGGCAATAAATAATGAATGAAATGTGAGTAAACTAGCATTCTCTGCCAAAAATATTAGTAAGTACATCGAATACAATAAAAGATGTTTCACTCCCAAATGAATTAACTAATTATAGTAGCTTGCCAGAAAAAAATGTTACGTATACGCACTGGCACTGGTTGTTTTTAATAAAACAACGTGCTTATTCTTACAAGGCACAACTTGGCATGAACAGACTATTTATTTTTTTTTAGTTTATACTAGCAGACCCGGCAGACGTTCTACTCTGCGCCGTCTTTTTCGCTCCATCTATCTCTATCTTCGTCTCACTCTATCTCTTTCTCAGTCTCCTTCTCCTTCCCTCTTTTCTCTTCTCTCAAGTTCTTCTCTATTTATTTTGTTCCAGTCGCATTCCGAGTTCCAGTCCCACTCCGAGTCTCAGTTCCAGTCATAGTCCTACTCCCAGCCCCAGTCCGTTTCTGGTCTACTTACCCTAGAAAAGGATCGTAAATACTAATATAGGCAAATTTATATACCAAATTTTAGGCAAAGCCAATAGGACGTATGTAAATAGGTATGTAGGTATTATTAATTCATGTCCTTATTTCGGCTTCGCATGCATATTTATCAGTTTTGCCAGGTTGATGCGACTAAATCGATTATCACAATGAATATTACTTTAAAGCTCTCAGCAACAGCTTTCGTTTGATATCCATATTTTATAGACACATTCTGGGGGTATCCGGGCCCACGTTTGGCCTATATTTCGAGACCCTAGTCACCCAGGGTATGAAAATAGCCCTCTACTAAAGCACTCATCAACAGCTTTCATTTGATATCCATATTTTATAGACACATTCTGGGGGTATCCGGGCCCACGTTTGGCCAATATTTCGAGACGCTAGTCACCCAGGGCTATGAAAAATATCCCGCATCAAAGCACTTATAAACATCTTCCATTTGATACCCATATTTTACAAACATATCCCATGATTACCGAGGTCCACGTTTTGATCTCAAGACCCTAGCCAAGACAGGATAAAAAGTATCCTTATGCATGCACACATAACCAGCAGCTCGAAGTGAAGAGATGTCTCACATACACACACATGTAGTCATCATCCGAAGTAATTACTCACACATACACACACATATGGCTATTAGCTACAATTTATTTAATAATTTGAGAAAAATTTAAACAGGGTGACATCAGGACGGACAAGGCGATAGCTGTTTCGATTATACCTTGCAAATCTCTTAAAATCCTTTTCTCCCGGGAGTGGGATTCGAACTGAATGCGACCTTACTTGAACATTAACGTCGATGATATTACGCCACCGACTGTCTTACACATAAAAATCTTGGGTGTGACGTTCGATCAGGGTCTACATTTTGAATACCATGCAACCGCAGTTGCTCCCAAAATCCAGAGCCGCACTAATTTCTTCAAATTTCTTGCCGGCAGCCCTTGGAGTAATGACAAAGAAACGCTCATTATCACTTACAAAGCAATTGGCCGGCAGATTGCATGCTACGCGTCCCCGTTATGGTCTCCAAGCCCAAAGGATACTCAATGGAAGAAAATAGAGGTCTGCCAAAATACTCCCTCAGAACCGCTACGGGCTGTCTTCTTATGTCCCCAGAACACCACCTACACAATGAGGTGAGAGTACTCCCCATTAGGGAGAGAAATGAAATGCTATCCACGCAGCTTCTGTTGAATACCCAGAAACCCGGGCATCCCAACAGACATCTGATTGACGGGCCAACACCGCTGGTAAGCATTATGAGGAAGTATGGCACCTGAGAATACAGCCGTATGAAGCAAAAAAGCACAAGCAGGTCCTCAGTGATACCCACAAACAGACGTCGGGCCTGTATGCCAGGAATTGCCCGGCGAATCCAGTTCTTAAAGAACAATACCCAGATATTGCAGAAGAGGAACGCACTCTACCTAGAGAAACGCGCGTCGCTCTAGCTCAACATCGATCTGGATACAGTAACATGTTAAACTCTTACCTATACAGAATCAAGCCCGACATACAAAATGTATGTCCTACTTGCAATGTGTTCCCACATGACACCAACCATCTGTTCAATTGTAATGTGGAACCAACGCCTCTAACACCCTTCTCACTATAGTCCACCGCTGTTGAAACTGTAAGTTTCCTTAGACTCCCGTTAGTGGACATTGATGACAATTTGTATTCGGTCACACTTATTGGATGCGGCGAAGTACTGCTACAACAAAAAAAACATACAAACCAATCTTAAAAAGGTTTTCGAAAAAATTCGAAGTTTTGTGAATATTTTACGAAAGTTTCGAACTTTTTGCTTGGAATCCTCTTAATTACCTTGAGTGTGCAGTTTTGTACGCAAATCAATTTTATTTGAAAAAATGAATAATGACAGGTTCCTCTAAATTCGCATTGCAATTAATTTTTTTTTCCGAAGGCTGTATCAGATTTTCTCCTATATAAAAACTAAATTTCACGCTACTCTGAAATGCTCAGTTTAAGGGTAAGCTGGGGGATTTCCAACGGCAGCGTCTATCCACCACAAGGTGCAGCTGCCAGCGGACGTCTGTCTTGGATCAAGCGGCTCACTATATAAACTTGAAAGCAACATTTTCTTCCCAGCTGAGCGGGCTGAGCTCTGGGCTTGGGAACCGCCAAAATAAACTTCATTCCAATGAATGAAAATTAAGGCTTAGGATAAGAAGGCAACCCATAACTGGTGACAACACCCGCAAACGTTTTAAGGAATATGATTTAAGGGCATGTACCTGGAATGTCCGTTCCCCTAATGGTCAGGGCCGTCGAGAGGATTTCCGGGCCCGGTGGGAGAGTTACATACATACATATGTACATGATAGTTTAGTAAATTAACAAGGAAACTTCTTTCTGAGCTTATAACATATGTATGTTAAGATGTAGATACGTATGTGCATGTTAATGCATTGCAGAATTATTATGCAACAGAATTTTTCTGAAATATACATATGTTCAATTACTACAGTTGTAAAGGTACATATTAAATTTTTCCCAAATTTAGAGATTTGGACTGAAATCCTGGCCCATCTAGAAACTCCGGGCCCGGTGGGAATCCCACCCTTACCACCCCCCTATCGGCGGGCCTGCTAATGGTGATTGATGTCCTCGCCAAACCAACAGCCGACATCACCACCATCCAAGGAATGTGGCGAACGAAACAAGGAACGAAGAAAATGCAAATAAGCGCAGTTTCAGCGTCGGATTCGTAGTGGGAGAGAGACTTTGTTGCCAAGTACTGACAAATATCTCACCGCTATCCGAATAAAATCCAAATTTGTGTTGTCAAACTCCAAACTGGAAAAAGAAGCGGAGAAAATGGGTTTGATCATGGTTTGGTCATGTTATGGAAATGAAAGATGATGCCAAAGCTCATAACCAACCAAGTAACTCAATTACCAGAACTTCTACTAAATGAAAATATTTATGCACGTGTTATGATTGAAATAATGAATTTGTAATTTTAATATTAAATACGTTCTAATTTAAATAGCTCAGCAGAAATAGCACTAGAGCATACATACAAACAACGGAGAAATAAAATTCATACGCCATGGTGCACCGAATTTCACCTGCGACATTAGCAGTTCCTTAGCATTGTGAGAAATAAGTCAGCAAATAAAATGAAAATTGTGATGAAATGTTCGTAACGTTGTGTGATAATTTTACGGCCATGAACATGAAGTTATAATGCAAATTTCATTATCTAACTTAATTATAACCAAAAGTTGTCAGAAATATTTAACTAAATAATTAAGTAAAATCATAGGAAAATATTTGCATAGTGCACGAGACTTAGCTGATTTTAGTGTTTTTAATTTGAGGCACATGCGACACAAATTTGCATAAAATTTTAATAAATGGCAAAATGACAGTGCAATGTTAAATCAGAGATGGTTTCTAATTACTTAATATGTAGGCAAAAATGTGTTTATAATAAAGATTTTGCACACTGACTTGAGGTTTGAACTGAAATAATAGATGAAAAGCTTAACTAAAGAGGGGGCTTCTAAGGCCCACTTGCAGAACGGCAAGTTATTTCAAAAATGTGTCAAACATGTACGAGTTTAAACCCCCATGTCAGTTTACTTCTCGGCTAAAAAGTTAACTTGCTACCCTGCAAGTGGGAATAAGTTATAACGAATTAAAAAAAAAGTTCAATAACAGATGAGTTTGAACTTCTCATAGATTCTTACTTACTTACTTAATTGGTGCTTAGGTGCGCCAGTCGCTGTTGCAACACCGCCTTACAATAATACCTTCTATATAGCGTGCAAATATTAAGGTGGGGGTATTTATCTAGGCAGCCTAATGAGTCCTCGCAGTACTCTTTTAGATCGCAACTTCATCAAACACCACGTTTAGCGCCGACGACTACCCCTGAAGAAACCAACCCTGTTCGACCTCAATTCATCATCATGAACGATCTAGGCCATCCATTTGAGCTGCTGGTACGCGCTTCTAGTATTTCGCTGATGCCGTCTACTACAATACTGCCGCCCAGCCACTGCCATTCTGACAGTCATTTACTGCAAACAACAGTTGGCCGCTGGCTGTCCTTTTCTGTCTATTTGTTCTATATTTGCTTGACATAGGGTGTGTTCGAGCTGCAGTGGTTGCAGTAGGATCATTTTTTATGACAGAGCATAATGTTCTTCAGCTATATTTTAGCAGATGTGGCAATTTCGGGCGTTCTTTGAATGAAATCTTGAAAATCCGTGGACCATAATTAACAAATTGGCAACATCCTATCAATTAAACTGTACATTGGCAATAATGTTGTTATTATTTGTCGGCTCTAACACATTCGTTCAAAGAGTGCACTCAAAAATGACGCCGGTTGTTATGTCCGCAGCGCATATTTGGCTTAAAACTTCACTTACCGTAACGGTGGTAATCAGGAACGTCTTCTTACATGATACAAAAGTGCTGCGTAATAGTCAAAGTCATATTGTTTTATATAAAACCAATGCCATCATTGCTTTCTCTGGTTCGAAAGCTGAAATGCCAGCGCTACCGTCAGCAACTCTGTGTTGGAAGTAGTGTCAATAATACCAAAATTTTGTCTGGGAAATCCTTTCACTCAATAATGAAAGTAATACGTACCACCAGCTCCATACTGAGCAGCGTTAAAAATTCACTTGGAATCATTGCATCAGTGAGCTATCTTTGAGTTGGCACCGGTATTGGCGCTGGCGCCATCCTATCAATACCAAAAAAAGATGCACGAATGCTCAGGCTTATGGCTTTTTCAGTTCAGATATTGAAAACGAAGCATGAGGCAAAGCGGACCTGAATTCCGCTCGCAGCCGTACCGCACACGATTGTACGGTGTGCCCTCTCAGTTTTTTTCACCCGATGACTATGCATTAAATAGCGGAAAAATTGCGATAAGTGGCGCCCGGCGAGGTATTTAGAAATTTCATTGTAAACTGAGAACATTTTTCCATCAAGTTTTAAAAAAATTCCTATTGAGCTATAAACTAGAAACCTCACACTTAGTCAGAGAAGACGAACACATGTACATATAGATTAATTTGTGTGGATTTATTAAAAAAAAGTGCATTTAAACATAGAATTTCTTTCACTTGGCCACTTTTTCACATTTCATGCATACATATATTCAAACTTCAAATCTTAATATCAAAATATATACTCGAATAACCAACATCAATAAACATCTTTGCAAATCGATCTGAAATTGGTAAAAGAAAAAAACTATACATCAAATGGAGTATTTTCAGATTATCCGCACATAAAAGGAAGTTAAATGCAATTGAGTAAAATGATATCACAAGCTATCGACATCAGTACTAACATCACTCTTAACATCCTTTTTCATATTCACACAGTAAAAATTATAAACTTCGATTCAGTATTTTTAGGGCAAGAGAGGCTAACATAAACTAATCTTTGTATGTGTGGGAAGTTGATCATGGGTTAAGAAGGATTTTGTGTCATTTGTTTGTTATTTCCGTCAAATGAGAAAACTGTTAAAAGCTGATGACAAATCTACACAATCAAAATCAGTATTTCTAAGCTATCTAAGTGAGTGGATAACTTTTAAACTTGATATGTGTTTTTCTAGATGGCTTTGGAAAAATTTAATTTCCTTGATTGTCAATATCTGACAGTTATTTGTATAAATATACACCAAAAATATATTTTTATACGAATTTTTGTTGTTATATCGGCCTACTGATTTGTAAGATCGCGGGTTCGAATCGAGCTCAAGTTCTAACAATTATTATTTTATCATTATTATTGTTATGATAAACTTTTTCTTAATTGAAAAAATTTTTAATTAGAACAGAAGAAAGAAAAAATTGGCAAGAACCAGAATAGAAGTAGGATTTATGAAGACAAATAAAAAAACCGCTGTAATGGCTGAATGGTTATAGCAGCAGCGCCTAAACGTTGCCGATGAAGGAATTTAGCAGTTCCCGAAATTGATCTATACAACTAACTTTGGCAGTTGTCTAAATTTTTTCTTTCTTCTATTCTAATTTAATAATTTTTTCAATTTTGCATATAAATTACATTATCATTGGTTTTTACTGGTTTAATATTACTCCATGTAAACACTCATACATGCAATATAAACACGCATATGTATTATGTGATTGTATTTATTATGAGAAAATTATGAGCTCAGCTGTTACAATTCATCACCGTCACGACGGAAGCTATTTTCCACTAACAGCACGTACGCGGCGCAAAGTGGAACATATAAACACTGACGTAAATAATTTTATTTTGCGATACAAATTTCATTAACAAAATAATAAAAGTTTATCAACTAATAGTTTTACTTAATTTTAAGCAAAAGTTTTTCACAGACCCGAACTAAATATATATGGCAAAAAATAAAGTGCAACATATTTGACGTGGCTTAAGTATGCCAGAAGTAGAAAATTGGCAAAGTATGATGGATGCGACGCCTGATACGTCGCCTTTCTACCGTTTACGATTAAAAACAACACAGTCAACTCTGCATTTTTTCAGGATAATAACGGAAAAGATTCTAAAAGCTATCACAGCATTTAATGCTACTTTTATATTTTTAATGTTTTTTAGAGAATAGTAAATGCAAGAAAAGAATTTAGGCTAAAACCAGAGACATAAATAAGGGGAGGGGTGTCATGGGGATCAATCCCCACTGGGGAAATTTAAAATATAATTTTTGAAAATTTTACTTATACATATTCATGTATGCATTCATTTCTCGAACTGCCATTAACCCTTCTTACAATATTAAATAATTTATATCACTCTAAAATTAAAAAGAACAAGTAAGGAAGGCCAAGTTCGGGTGTAACCGAACATTACATACTCAGCTGAGAGCTATGGAGACAAAATAAGGGAAAATCACCATGTAGGAAAATGAACCTAGGGTAACCCTGGAATGTGTTTGTATGACATGTGTATCAAATGGAAGGTATTAAAGAGTATTTTAGGAGGGAGTGGGTCATAGCTCTACAGGTGGACGCCATTTAGAGATATCGCCATAAAGGTGGACCAGGGCTGACTCTAGAATTTGTTTGCACGATGCGGGTATCTAATGAAAGGTGTTAATAAGTATTTAAAAGGAGTGGGCCTTAGTTCTATAAGTGGACACGTTTTCCAGATATCTCCATAAAGGTGGACCAGGGGGGACTCTATAATGTGTTTGTACGATATGTGTATCAAATTTATGGTATTAATGAGGGTTTTAAAAGGGAGAGGCCCTTAGTTATATATGGAAGGCGTTTTCGAGATATAGACAAAAATGTGGACCAGGATGACCCAGAACATCATCTGTCCGGTTCCGCTAATTTTTTTTATACTAGAGTTCGCCCAGTGGTTGAATTTCAACCACATAAGTAGTTAAAATAATATATACAATTTTTATTATTCAAGGTTCGAATCGAGCTCAAGGCCAGAACAATAATTTTTTTCTAATGAAAATTATTGTTATTTTTTAATTTTTCTAAATTTGAAAAATTGTATTTTGTGTTTGGAATAGTAAGTAGAAAATTTTTCAGACAACCTGCCATAGCTGCGTAGATAGATCCATTTTTATTATTCATACTTAACAATATTTACCTTAGTAAGAAAAAGAGTTATTTAAAAACGTTAAAATTTTTACTAATATTAATATATTGCTAAATTTAACAATTTCAATACTGAAGTAAAAGTAATTTGTCATTTTAATATAATAATAGGAACATTCGATGGGTAATATAATGAATAAGTAAGCTCAAAATATGGAAATTTTATATTGATCTGGCAGGAAGGGTATGATTTAATTAATCTGCTTCTCGTAAACAAAAGGTAGGAAAAAAAAAGGCAGGGAAAGGAAAGGAAAGGAAGTAAAATCAATGGAAGGGAAGTGAAAATAAAAGAACTGAATGAAAAACAAGTAAGGAAAGTTAAGTTCGGGTGTAACCGAACATTACATACTCAGTTGAGAGCTATGGTGACAACATAAGGGAAAATAACCATGTAGGAAAATGAACCGAGGGAAACCCTGGAATGTGTTTGTATGACATGCGTATCAAATGAAAGGCATTAAAGAGTATTTTATGAGGGAGTGGGCCATAGTTCTATAGGTGGACGCCATTTAGGGATATAGCCATAAAGGTGGATCAGGGTTGACTCTAGAATGCGTTTGTACGATATGGGTATCAAATGAAAGGTATTAATGAGTATTTTAAAAGGGCGTGGACCTAAGTTCTATAGATGGACGCCTTTTCGAGATATCGCCGTAAAGATGGACCAGGGGTGACTCTAGAATGCGTTTGTACGATATGGGTATCAAATGAAAGGTGTTAATGAGTATTTTTAAATGGGAGTGGGCCTTCGTTTTATAGGTGTTCGCCTTTTCGAGATATCGCCATAAAGGTGGACCAGGGGTGACTTTAGAATTTGTTTGTATGATAAGGGTATCAAATGAAAGGTGTTAATGATTATTTTAAAAGGGCGTGGGGCTTAGTTCTATAGGTGGACCCCTTTTCGAGATATCGCCATAAAGGTGGACCAGGGGTGACTCTAGAATTCGTTTGTGCAATATGGGTATCAAACGAAAGGAGTTAATGCGTATTTTAAGAGGGAGTGGGCCTTAGTTCTATAGGTGGACGCCTTTTCGAGATATCGCCATAAAGATGGACCAGGTGTGACTCTAGAATGCGTTTGTACTATATGGGTATCAAATGAAAGGTGTTAATGAGTATTTTAAGAGGGAGTGGGCCTTTCTGAACCAGGGGTGACTCTAGACTTTGTTTGTACGATATGGGTATCAAATAAAAGGTGTTAATGAGTATTTTTAAAAGGGAGTGGGCCTTCGTTCTATAGGTGTTCGCCTTTTCGAAATATCACCATAAAGGTGGACCAGGGGTTACTCTAGAATGAGTTTGTACGATATGGGTATCAAATTAAAGGTATTAGTGAGAGTTTTAAAAGGGAGTGGTGGTAGTTGTATATGTGAAGGCGTTTTCCTGATATCGCCCAAAATGTGGACCAGGGTGACCCAGAACATCATCTGTTGGATACCGCTAATTTATTTATATATGTAATACCTGCCAAGATTTTAAGGGTTTTTTATTTCGCCCTGCAGAACTTTTTCATTTTCTTCTACTTAATATTGTAGGTGTCACAACCATTTTATAAAGTTTTTTCTAAAGTTATATTTCACGTCAATAAAACAATCCAATTACCTTACCATGTTTCATCCCTTTTTTCGTATTTGGTATAGAATTATGGCATTTTTTCATTTTTCGTAATTTTCGATATCGAAAAAGTGGGCGTGGTCATAGTCGGATTTCATTCATTTTTCATACCAAGATAAAGTGAGTTCAGATAAGTACGTGAACTGAGTTTAGTAAAGATATATCAATTTTTGCTCAAGTTATCGTGTTAACGGCCATGCGGAAGGACAGACGGACGACTGTGTATAAAAACTGGGCGTGGCATAAACCGATTTCGCCCATTTTCACAGAAAACAGTTAACGCCATAAAATCTATGCCACTACCAAATTTCAAAAGGATTGGTTAATTTTTGTTCGACTTATGGCGTTAAAAGTATCCTAGACAAATTAAATGAAAAAGGGCGGAGCCACGCCCATTTTTAAATTTTCTTTTATTTTTGTATTTTTTTGCACCATATCATTACTGGAGTTGAATCTTGACATAATTTACTTATATACTGTAAAGATATTAAATTTTTTGTTAAAATTTTACTTAAAAAAAAAATTTTTTTAAAAGTGGGCGTGGTCCTTCTCCGATTTTGCTAATTTTTATTAAGCGTACATATAGTAATAAGGGTAACGTTCCTGCCAAATTTCATCATGATATCTTCAACGACTGCCAAATTACGGCTTGCAAAATTTTAAATTACCTTCTTTTAAAAGTGGACGGTGCCACGCCCATTGTGCAAAATTTCACTAATTTTCTATTTTGCGTCATAAGTTCAACTCATATACCAAGTTTCGTCACTTTATCGGTCTTTTGTAATGAATTATCGCACTTTTTCGGTTTTTCGAAATTTTCGATATCGAAAAAGTGGGCGTGGTTATAGTCCGATATCGTTCATTTTAAATAGCGATCTGAGATGAGTGCTCAGGAACCTACGTACCAAATTTCATCAAGATACCTCAAAATTTACTCAAGTTATCGTGTTAACGGACGGACGGACGGACGGACGGACGGACGGACGGACGGACATGGCTCAATCAAATTTTTTTTCGATCCTGATTATTTTGATATATGGAAGTCTATATCTATCTCGATTCCTTTATATATGTACAACCAACCGTTATCCAATCAAACTTAATATACTCTGTGAGCTCTGCTCAACTGAGTATAAAATGTAGAGGAATGGAAAGGAGAGGCAAGGAAATGAAAGTAAAGGAAAGGAAAGGAAAAGACGGGAAGGAAAGGAAAGGAAGGAATATGAATGGAAGAGAAATAAAAGTAAAAGAAGGAAACAAAAATAAAATTAAAAGAAAGGAAAGGAAAGGAAAATAAAGAAAAGGAAAGGAAAGCTAAGGAAAGGAAAGTAAAGGAAAGGAAAGCAAAGCAAAGGACAGGAAAGGAAAGAAAAGGAAAGGAAAGGAAAGGAAAGGAAATGAAAGGAAAGGGAAGGAAAGGAAAAGAAAAAAAAAAGGGAAGGAAAGCAAAGGACAGGAAAGGAAAGAAAAGGAGAGAAAAAATGGAAAGGAAAGGAAAGGAAAGGAAAGGAAAGGAAAAAGAAAAGAAGAGGAATGGAAAGGAAAGGAATGGAAAGGAAAGGAAAGGAAAGGAAAGGAAAGGAAAGGAAAGGAAAGGAAAAGAAAGGAAGGAAGGGAAAGGAAGGACTATAAATGGAAGAGAAATGAAAATAAAAGAAAGGAAATAAAAAGAAAATTAAAAGAAAGGAAAGGAAAGGAAAATAAAAAAAGGAAAGGAAAGGACAGGAAAGGAAAGTAATGGAAAGGAAAGGAAAGAAAAGGAAAAGAAAGGAACGAAAAGGAAAGGAACTATAAAGAAAGGAAGGAGAGGAAAGAAAAGGAAAGGAAGGGAAAGGAAAGGAAGGGAAGGGAAAGGGAAAGGAAAAGAAAGGAAAGGAAAGGAAAGGAAAGGAAAGAAAAGGAAAGGAAAGGAAAGGAAAGGAAAGGAAAGGAAAGGAAAAGAAAGACAATCAATGGAAGGGCAAAGAAAATAAAAGAAATGAAAGAAAAGAAAAGTAGAGGAATGGAAAGGAAAGGCAAGGAAAGAAAAGGAAAGGAAAGGAAAAAAAAGGAAGGAAAGGAAAGGAAAATAAAAAAAGGAAAGGAAAGGACAGGAAAGGAAAGGAATTGAAAGGAAAGGAAAGAAAAGGAAAAGAAAGGAATTAAAAGGAAAGGAAATGAAAAGAAAGGATGGAAAGGAAAGAAAAGGAAAGAAGGGAAAGGAAAGCAAAGAAAAAAACAATGGAAAGGAAAATAAAAGAATAGAAAGAAAGGAAAGGAACGCAAAGGAAAGAAAAGAAATAGACTTGATGCATGATCAGCTATGTATTTTTGCCATGCTCACGATTCAGAATAGTACACAAAAAGCAAGTACACACACACAGCGTATCTATAGTATGAATAAATGCATGTGTAGTGGTGTGACTTTTATGTTAAATTTTCTATATACTAAAATGATTTTTCAAATTTTTTTTATTTATGGATAACAGTGCAGCTCAAAGTTTCCTATCAACATATTGTAACGAATTTATTTGCAAATCCTCTTATTTGCCCTTTTGCTAGGATCGTATCGCTAAACTGTTGAATAAATAACTCCAATATTGAATAACGGAAAAATGGCCTTTATTAAAATACTTCAAAATAACACTCAAACTGTGCAACGAATAGCTTAATAACCAAACTCATATCTTAAAGGAAACTGACTTTCAAAATAATAGTGCTATTGCTCGCTAGATATCGTCTTACTCGTAACTGCTTGACAATTCAAATCAAACTCAATTCCTTCTTACTCGCTGGCGCCGCTTTTATAGTTTACGCTGCATACTTCTAGGCTCTTCGATTTCCAGAAGTTACTAGTTGTTTCGGCTACAAAATCGCCAGCCACAACTACGTGCACAAATTATTGCTCTCTCTTGTGACAACTCAGATAAGGTATATGCATGTGTTTGTAGTTTACAGTCTCCCGCACACACATAAGCGTATAAGTAAATTCATCGGTGTGTGACATCTCATCTCTTGCTGCCTTGTATGTAAATGTTGCTCGTCGGAATGTGTACATATGTGTAGACGCAATTATTTATTCGTTTATGTAGCTACATAATGATTGAATTATTGATGTGCATTCACGTCACTGCTTAGATCGGCTTAGAGCTGGCAGCACTCCTTAGTTTTGCTAATATTCGTAACAATATATATAATTTGTATACTTTAGAATTATAGTTTAGCAGAAAACGGTTCCATAATTTTTCATCTTGTCTATTTATATATAAGATAATTAGAATATTTGATGGGTAATATAATGAATAAGTAAGCTCAAAATAGGGAAATTTTATATTGTTCTGCCAGGAGGGGTATGATTTAATCAATCTGCTTCTCTAAAACAAAAGGTAGGAAAAGGAAAGGTAGGGAAAGGAAAGGAAGGGAAGGAAAAGGAAAAGAAAGGAAAGGGAAGGAAAGGAAAAGAAAGGAAAGGAAAGGAAAAGAAAGGAAAGGAAAAAAAGGAAAGGAAAGGAAAGGAAAGGAAAGGAAAGGAAAGAAAATCAATGGAAGGGAAAAGTAAATAAAAGAAATGAAAGAAAAGAAAAATAGAGGAATGGAAAGGAAAGGCAAGGAAAGTAAAGGAAAGGAAAGTAAAGGAAAAGAAAGGAAGGAAAGGAAAGGCAGGAATACGAATGGAAGAGAAATGAAAGTAAAAGAAAGGAAATAAAAAGAAAATTAAAAGAAAGGAAAGGAAAAAAAAAAGGAAAGAAAGGAAAGGAAAGGAAAGTAAAGGAAAGGAAAGCAAAGCAAAGGGCAGGAAAGGAAATAAAAGGAAGGGGAAGAAATGGAAAGGAAAGGAAAGGAAAGGAAAGGAAAGCAAAGCAAAGCAAAGAATAGAAAGGAAAGGAAAGGAAAGGAAAGCAAAGGACAGGAAAGGAAAGAAAAGGAAAGGAAAGAAATGGAAAGGAAAGGAAAGGAAAGGAAAGGAAAAAAAAGGAAAAAGGAAAGGAGAGGAAAGGAAAGGAAAGGAAAGGACTATGAATGGAGGAGATAAAAAAGTAAAAGAAAGAAAATAGAAAGAAAATTAAAAGGAAAGAAAGGAAAATAAAGAAAGGGAAAGTAAAGGACACGAAAGGAAAGGAATGGAAAAGAAAGGAAAGAAAAGGAAATGAAAGGAAAGGAAAAGAAAAGAAAGGAAGGAAAGGAAAGAAAAGGATAGGAAGGGAAAGGAAAGCAAAGAAAAGAAAACAAAGTAAAGGAAAATAAAAGAGTAGAATGGAAAAGAAAGGAAAGCAAAGGAAAGAAAAGAAATACACTTGATGCATGATCAGCTATGTATTTTTGTTTCATTTTTATTGTGCACAAAGCAACTCCTCGGCCATGCTCACGATTCAACATAGTACACAAAAAGCAAGTACACACACACAGCGTGTCTATAGTATGAATAAGTGCATGTGTAGTGGTGTGACTTTTATGTTAAATTTTTATATTAAAATGATTTTTCAAATTTTGTTTTTTATGGATAAAGGTGCATCTTAAAAATTCCTATCAACGCATATATAATTTGTATACCTTAGAATTATAATTTAGCAGAAAACGGTTCCACATTTTTTCATCTTGTCTATTTATATATAAGATATGTAATACCACGAACAGTATTCCTTCCAAGATTCCAAGGGCTTTTGATTTCGACCTGCAGAACTTTCTCATTTTCATCTACTTAATATGGTAGGTGTCACACCACTTTTACAAAGTTTTTTCTAAAGTTATATTTTGCGTCAATAAACCAATCCAATTACCATGTTTCATCCCTTTTTTCGTATTTGGTATAGAATTATGGCATTTTTCTTTTTTTTCATTTTTCGTAATTTTCGATATCGAAAAAGTGGGACTGGTAATGGCCGGATTTCGGCCATTTTTTATACCAAGATAAAGTGAGTTCAGATAAGTACGTGAACTAAGTTTAGTAAAGATATATCTATTTTTGCTAAATTTATCGTGTTAACGGCCGAGAGGAAGGACAGACGGTCGACCTTGTATAAAACCTGGGCGCGGCTTCAACCGATTTCGCCCATTTTCACAGAAAACAGTTATTGTCATAGAGTCTATGCCAATACCAAATTTCACAAGCATTGGTAAATTTTTGTTCGACTTATGGCATTAAAAGTATTCTAGACAAATTAAATGAAAAAGGGCGGAGCCACGCCCATTTTGAAATTTTCTTTTATTTTTGTATTTTGTTGCACCATATCATTACTGGAGTAGAATGTTGACATAATTTACTTATATACTGTAAAGATATTAAATTTTTTGTTAAAATTTGACTTTAAACAAATTTTTTTTAAATAGTGGGCGTGTTCTTCACGCGATTTTGATAATTTTTATTTAGCACATATATAGTAATTGTAGTAACGTTCCTGCCAAACTTCATCATGATGTCTTCAACGACTGCCAAATTACAGCTTGCAAAACTTTTAAATAACCTTCTTTTAAAAGTGGGCGGTGCCACGCCCATTGCCCAAAATTTTACTAATTTTCTATTCTGCGTCATACGGTCAACCCACCTACCAAGTTTCATCGCTTTATCTGTCTTTGGTAATGAATTATCGCATTTTTGCCGTTTTTCGAAATTTTCGATATCGAAAAAGTGGGCGTGATTATAGTCGGATATCGTTCATTTTAAATAGCGATCTGATATGAGTGCCCGTGAACTTACGTACGAAATTTCATCAGGATACCTCAAAATTTACTCAAGTTATCGTGTTAACGGCAGACGGACAGACGGGCGGACGGACGGACATGGCTCAATCAAATTTTTTTCGACACTGATGATTTTGATATATGGAAGTCTATATCTATCTCGATTCCTTTATACTTGTACAACCAACCGTTATGCAAAAAAAGTTAATATACTCTGTGTTCAAAGCACGCTGAGTATAAAAATAAAAAAAGAGCACGTCGCAATTGGAAGAGAAGCTCGGCCTTAAATCTTTTCGGAGTTTATCGTGCCCTGCATTTATATATTTTTATAATTTTTGAGCTAATAAGACAACCCCAATTCAAAATGATATCAAACGTCCAAAGCAGTACGAACCCTTGTCAATTTTGGTGCATTGTTTACAAAATGTAATTATTACTCATAAACTTAGTACGGATGGTCAGCTGCCTCAACTAACTCTTTGTTGTAGTTGTTTTAACACATATCCACTTCACTTTACTCATTCATTACTATTTATAGAGGCTAGCACTTTTTATGCAAAGCCATATTGAATGTGAAAAAATTTATATCCACATTCACTTTAGCATGAGGTTATTTACATCTGCTTACTACGTCATGCCCTACAACAACTCTTTATTAATGCTTTTTATCGAACAAGCTTTATGTTACAATCCCATTTGTAGTTTTTGTATTTATGCAAAAGCGTGCTCTTGTGAAAACATTTATATTTCAGTTAGTTATTCAACTAATGCTTCATTTTTATCGTCGAAGTTTTTTATGTAAATGTGTAACTATAGTGAACATTTCTATTATATAGCTTGGCAACAGTTTTTCACAATTTAAGTTTTTTTTCCTAAAATATAATTGTATTTGTTTACATTTAAGCACATACAAAGTACGTTCTTATTGATATACTGGATCGTTATCTGTTAGATATTTACACAGGACTTTCTCAACATTTTCTTCTGCTGCTCGCACTTTCTACATCTGCTGTTACTGACAAGGCCTAACTTATAAACGTGTGACGCCAAAAGGTCCCGTTAATATACCCATCGTGAGACTTGAGTCAATCTAACGTCGTGTGGCTTGCACATGACCTTAAAAATTTAGCAGCTCCGCGTTTCTGTTCACGCCTTTTCTGCTTAATGGATCATATGTAACTCCTTCCTCCTTTTAATTCCTCTCAAACTGATTGAGACATATACCGTCGACTCATCAAGTGTGTGCTTTGACAACTCATCAGCCTTTTCTTTACCTTCTATACCAGAAATCCAGTATAGATGTATGACGGCCGAAGCAAAGTCTCTCTAATGCTTCTTTGCATTCTAGGACACTCCCTGAAGAAGTACTGTGTAAGATTATTGCCTTTATCGCTGTCTGACTATCAATATATTTATATATTGATGCAACTGCAGCTTTAGCACGCTTTTTCCAAAAATTCGAATGCTTTTTTCATGGCTACAACTTCCACCTGAAAGACATTGCTGTGATCTAGCTGCCTGTAAGATCTATTTATTTCTGTATCGACATGGTAAACAGCAGACCTGACACCTTCTGTTAGTTTCAAAGCATCGGTACGCACGTGCATAGCGTGCACCCTCGCGCAAACCCTCCGGCTCTATTGTGGCCGAAAGATGTCCTATAGGCCTACACTCAATCTGTCGCGAAGCCTTAAGCATTGTGAAGCGATCTAGATAATAAGCGTGTGACGCCAGAAGTCTTTTGAGCATTAAGTCATATCTGTTAAGAGATAGCATCAACTTTGTGAGTCCAGTGACGAAAGATTTGCATACGATCTTAAAGATTTTGCTTGCTCCACCCATTGCTACATTAAGCTCATATTTTCTTTTCATTTCTAATCCATCTTCATTACCTTTTATCTCTTTACACAATTTCGAAACCAGTTTATCTCTAAAAATAATGCATCATTATCTGAATATTTGCAGACTTGGACGAAGTGCTCTAAGTGTCATGGAGCTCATGCTGATATATAACTGAATGTACATATGTTTGCGTTGTAGTAAGAGATCACCACGATTTGTTATATAGGAAGCTTCCAAGATTTTACCACTGGTTGCACTTTGGCAGTTTCCATATCTCGGGAATTAGTAGGGTGGTGAACAAATAAATGTTTAAGCCGTTTGTTGCATAACTTACTTACTTAAGTCGCAATGGTTGCAACATTATTCGCATGGGGCCTATGATTTTCTGGTAGGAATTTCAATATGCTTAACTTCATGTCGGCTTACTTATTTGCAGTGGAGGTCGAGACAGCGGGTTAGGGGCATAGAATATACCCGCGGCAGGTATTCCTATCGTAAGAGGCGACTAAAATACCAAATTGATCCAATGGGTTGTGCAGCGCAACCCATTCAAGGGATTGCCAACGCCATATATAGCTTCTCCAACCCAATTTTCTACCTCGCCTACTTGTGGCGAATCCTTTCTTTAAAAGCCGAGAATCTGGCGGCCCTGAGTTCCTCATGGATATAGTGGGTGGGAGGGCGATATGACCCAGAAGATTTCATGTCGTCATACCAAATCGTCCCCGAAATGATAGGGCTAGTAACTTAATGGTGTTTGTTAATGCAATGTTCCGGATCTGCATCCGGCAAAGAATGTTCAACATCGATAACACTCCCCAAGGCCTTCGGAGAGTGTTCCTATCGCTACAACTCCAAAAATAACAGGGATATATCAATATTTCCTTTTTCGCTACTGCATTTAACTATAAGTCTCGCCTTATCTAGAGAGAAAAGCAATATAAATTTCCGGCTGAAAAAGTTTGCGAACGGTCCAACGCCATCATGTCCCTGAAATATTTGCTGGACTCGGCCAGGTTCAACAGGGGCATTGACCGCAACTTTCCACTCTAGTAGAGAATCAGCATTTCTTCCGTTTGTTAAGTTGCGCCAGTATTTGTATTTCCATATTGAGATTCTACCGCTACACTTCATTACATTATCTCTTTTTCTGCTCTCGACTGCCGTTTCAACATAAAAATAAGTTAAGAGTTCGTCTCACTTAATTGTCATCATCGGTTGAGTTCCGCAACTCTGTATAAAGTTTGGGAGAAGGGAACTTCTGCGATTTCTATCCAATGATATTTCTGCAAGTTTCTGTGTTGTGCGTATTTGGTTCAGGGGCTCCTGAGATTAGGTGCTGCACTTCACTTCACTCTCCAATCATCGAACGCTCATTTATCCCTGTAAGCATGTGTCATTTTGTTCAATCAAAGCTGACCACTTTGTTGGATAGCATTAAATTTTGCTGTTCAGCGGCCGAAGTGGCAGGGATAAAATCTAGTCAACTTTGACTGAAGTTTAAACTCACACTGAAAAGCGAACATTAGTCGTGTTTAAAGTAGGAAGTATAATCCTTCCATGTGAAATAACAATCTAGTACACATATCTTATTATTTTGTTATACCTGGGCACTTATTTGTTTCATTTTGCTTAAAATTATTATAATTCATTTTTCCAGGAAGGATAGCACGATTGCCCCAATCCGCCAAATCAAATTTTTAATTTTTTTTCCCCTTCATCAAATTCTGCTGACATAATGAATGGATTTGACCAGTTATCAGCCGACTCTCTTCCCATTTCCAATTGCTATAACAATTCAATACAACTCAATTTCAGCAGCAGTTACCATAGAGCATTATGTTGTAAGAGTTCTATTGCTATTCTTATTGCTCTAAGAAGACGAACAGACTACCCGATTCCCTATCTGCGCTTCAAGGGAGAACTTAAGGCCACAATAGAGGTGGACGGTTGGCGCAAGGGTGCGCAAATGGCGAACGAGGCGATACATGTGTACAACGATGGTTCCAAAGTAGTGGAAGGAGTAGGGTCTGCGGTATACTGCGCTGATCCGGAAATAAGCAGATCCTACAGGCTGTCGGATTACTGTAGCGTTTTCCGAGCGAAAATATTAGCCGTAACCAAAGCAGTAGAAACCCTGAAAGAGAATAGCTTAAGCTGCAACCGTGTTAACTTTTATATTGACAGTCAAGCAGCAATTAAAGCAATAATCTCGCATAGCACATCATCTAAATGCGTGTTAGAGTGTAAGCAGTCTCTGGAGAGGATCGTGACAGGGAGAAGCATACATTGGGTTCCAGGGCATATGGAAATAGATGGGAATGAAAAAGCGGACGAACTAGCTAAAAAGGGCGCATCCCTTGAAGCTTGCTCCGTAGATGTCCCAATTAGATTGGGCGAGATTAAGCGAAGGCGAGAGGTGCACATGATCGCCCAAGCGGGAAAGGCGTGGGTTCAAGCGAGGGGCTGTAAAGTGTCGAAGATTATGTGTAGGCCTTACAACCTTAGACTAACACAGTTGCTTCTATCATTAAAAAGAGAGGACTGTAGACCCATGACGGCTATTCTGACTGGACACTGGCTTCTGGCGTCTTACTTACTTACTTACTTAATTGGCGCTTAACCGTCTAAACGGTTATGGCCGTCCAACAAGGCGCGCCAGTCGCTCCTTCACTCCGCCATCCGGCGCCAATTGGTCACACCAAGGGAGTTTAAATCATTTTCCGCCTGGTCCTTCTAACGGAGTGGGTGCCATAGTTGGGTTCCATAGTGGGTTCCATAGGTGGGTTTCGATAGAAACACTTTCTTGGCCGGAGCATCATCTTTCATTCGCATAACATGGCCTAGCCAGCGCAGCCACTGCGTTTTAATTCGCTGGACTATGTTGATGTCTGCGTACAGCTCTTACAGCTCATCATTAAATCTTCTTCGGTACTCGCCATCGCCAACGCGTAGAGGTCTATGCCGTTAAATTAGACTTGGTCAGTGATAGCAGATGTAGGAAGTGCGGGCTGGAGGAGGAAACGATCTAGCACGTTCTGTGCTCTTGCCCTGCGCTTGCCAGGCTAAGACTCCAGCTATTAGGAGTGATACAGCTGTCAGATCTAGAAGCAGCAAGTGGCTTAAGTCCTAGGAAGCTTTGGTTGTCAAAACAAACTTATGGTAACACTACGGACTCAATCAGTCTTTGTGAGGTCCTCATGGACCGGCCAGTTCAACCTAAGTAGATGGGTCTGTGTACATTAATGGGTTCTTACTGTCATTATGGTTCTTCGCGGTTTTCTTGCAGCTTTTAACCAGATTTCAAGGCTAACTGACGTCTTTTGGGCATGAGTCATACAATAATGAAACTTGTGTCAGAGAAATGCGCTTTCGTGCAATAGAATTAACAGTGATTACATGATTGTAAATGCAACACACACCTGCAAGTTATGGCCGCAGCAAAAAGTTGTTTATACAAATGCAAAGAATCTCTGGATTCGAATAACTGGGCCCGGTTTACGAATTCCGTGAACGGAACACTCGTCTCATAAAAGTGTATTTTTTGTGTTAGGTGATACGTGAGCGTATAGCTGCTGTCGTAATTTGGTTTTGTGAGTTCAGTTAACGTAGCCAACAACTGATAAACGTCACATATTTCTTTTCTATTGCAAAAAGAAATTCGGATGCATTTAAAATTTTCTTCTTTTTTAATTAAATGTTGTTTATGCCAGATCGTGAAGGCTAAACAGTTTACTCTGCATCTTTTATGGGTTCCGGGGCATAGGGGCATACCAAGTAATGAGATTGCGGATGAGCTTGCAAGAAAGAGTACCTCCCTGGAAGAGGTTGGTCATGCCGCTCTCCATCTGCAACTCAAGATAAAGGAGGCTCTATTGATAAAAGCGGGAGCCAGGTGGAAGCACCATGAAAGATGCCATACGGAAATATTCACATGGCCGGAATGGAATGAGAGAAGATCGCCTGAGCTTCTCACCCTCCGTAAGAGAAATCTTTCCTTAGTTGTGGGTCGTCTCACTGGTCATGTTCGTATTGGACTGCATGCGGAAAGGATTGGCGCTCCATTTAATGATTATTGTAGAAGCTGCGGCAACGAAGAAGAGCCTGAAACTGAAAGGCATCTACTCTGCGAATATCCAGTGCTAGGTAGAAAAAGGCAACGTTTTATGTGCAAGAAGTTTCTCGAAGATCTGACTGATACAGTTGTCAAAACACGACGCTTAGTTAGCTTCACAAACTCAACGATTATTTTTGTTTCATTCGCAATAAAGGATAATATGGCCTGTAAAAAAATAAGCACATATTTCGCTAAGTTCAACATCTATGAAGAGTTCCGCATATATTTTATTTTGATTGCCTTTCAAGTCGAAAAGCAGCAGCCAAATCCTTTATTACCAAATCCATTATAACAGTTTAAAATAAATTTTGTGGCAGCTGATATATTTTCGCTGAATGAAGCAAGTGGCCCTGTGTGAAAAAGAAAGTTAAATTATTTCATTAAACAAAATTGTGTCTGCATTAAGTTTCTATCTGAAATTGGTATAAAATATTAAAAAAAAAAGTAGTAAGAAAAATCCGTGCTCACTCGCACTTGACTCATTTGTCAAAATAAACTAACTTTTATTGATTTTTTCGAGAATGAATATTGACAAGCGTACATTATTGGCGCACTCTTTTTTCATACTACTGCCGTTTCGATCGCGGGATAACTGATTTGAGCCCTAATAAAAAGCGGAAGTATTCGGTGTGGTAAGCGGAGCACGCTACTGCCACACCAAGGTGGCCACCTGTTGCAGATATAAAGGCAATAAAAGTACAATAGGGGATATAATTCGGTTAGATGACAATCCTACCCATAAAAGGTTCTTAAACGGGCGTATTTAGTTTGATAATAACGTCCAACGATTTTCACATAGTCCTTTAAAAGTGGAGTTAGGCAGGTCATCTCAGTGGCTAAAGAAATAAGAAATTTTTTTCTAAGGGTCGCTGACTTCTGTTGACTACCTTATACCAAATATTAGTAAATAGATTTCAAATTTGCTATACATATATGCCCGCCATAAACTATTTAATTAACCAATAACAACTCAATTATTTTAAAGAATATTTCACACTCAAAATTAGATGTAATGAAGAGGTGCTTTCACTACAAGCTTGGTTCTAGGTAATACAAGTTATGATGGTTTTTTCTGCATAATCCACCTTGAGTAAGTTTTTTTTTTTACATATTAGTTTACTTATTTATTTCACTGATATTTCAACTAACTAACTGACGACATCACTTCGTTTGTTTAATTTGCAACAAAAGTTTGCATTGGGTGCTGTAAAAACTAAGTTTCAATGCAGCGTCAGTTAGTCTGGTAAGTGTGACACAACTTGGCGTATACGTAACTTTTTTTTCGTAGCAATGTGTAGGTGTAACTAAACAAACAAGTTTATCAGTGGAAACAACAGCGGAGCAACCAAAGTTGCATAATATGTACATACATATATATGAACAAATGTACGTCTATTTACACACATGCATATGTACACACATGTAAATATAAGTAAAAACAACATGAGCGAATCACAAAAACCTGAACAATGCAAAGTTTAGACAACAACAATTGCAAACTTTTGAAAACAATATATCATCAGGCATCTTTTCAACGTAATGTATGTATGTATGTATGTATGTGTGCAATGCGTAGCCACATAATGCATATTTGTTGATATATATTTGTGCGTGTTTACATATTCTTGTATATAATAATAATATTTTGTTTACGCTAAATTTGCATTTAATTTTCTCGCCATAATCACGGCAAAATGTAATTGTTTCATTTGCTTTTGCGTGTTGGTAATTTAATTAGATAGTGATTTAATTTAATTCAACTGATTGTTAATTGTATAAAATGTGAAATATTTATAAAGTAATGAAATTTTACAAGGAAATGCAAATTAATTCGTACGAAAACTTTTGATTTGCTGATCTTCTTTTCCGTAAAATTTATATAAAATGTGAAAACTTTTGTTCGAGTATTTGCTGCACTCTTCACAGAACCAGCCAGAAATCAGGGTAACCAAAATTTATAGAATTAAATGAATATGTCTTATCTGATTAATATAAGTAACTAATAACTAATTTAAATAGAATTTGACACGCCTATCCCAATAGTCTGAAACGATCTGCGGGATATATTTTTTTGAAAAAGAAGGGGATGGGGTCCGACAGCACTTGGGAACAGTAGCTTTTTTATTATTTTTAGCCGTTATAACTTTAAGGTCCGATTTTTCATTGCATGACTAGAGTTTAAACCTACCACACCGGTCGCTGAGATGAGCTGTAAAATTTTATGTTATCGAAAGAAGTAGCAAGGTTAAACTTTGTTCAAGATTAACTGAAGTATGGAAACGTACTGAAAAATCGGCTGTATGTGTACTGACTTTGAAGAGTAATTTTAAGCCATCTAGCAATTTTGGAAAAGTATGCAGATACGTTCTTCTACCACAGATACGTCCTTCGCCACCCCTCGGTTTCATTTCGGCACTACTTATTGCTTACTTGATTACTTCAAGAAAATTTCGGAATCGTTTCGAGATTTGGAATCTTTTCGAGACTATTTCTAGATTACTCCAGGACTATTTGGGAACCATTTTAAAATTGTTGTAGATACATTTTCGGAGCTACTTCAAGATTTTTAAGTGCTATTTCAGGACTGTTTGGTGATTGTAACTCAAACCTGTTTCGTATTAGTTTCTTGGATTCGTTATGATATCACCGAGACCATTTTGTGACTATTTTGGGAGTATTTTTTGCATTATGCGGCCACCGTGGTGTGATGGTAGCGTGCTCCGCCTACCACACCGTATGCCCTGGGTTCGCACCCCGGCCAAAGCAACATCAAAATTTTTGAAATAAGGTTTTTAAATTAGAAGAAATTTTTCTAAGCGGGGTCGCCCCTGGCAAACGCTCCGTGTGTATTTCTGCCATGAAAAGCTCTCAGTGACAACTCATCTGCTTTGCAGATACCGTTCGGAGTCGGCATAAAACATGTAGGTCCCGTCCGGCCAATTTGTAGGGAAAATCAAGAGGAGCACGACGCAAATTGGAAGAGAAGCTCAGCCTTAGATCTCTTCGGAGGTTATCGCGCCTGGATTTTTGTTTTTTTTTTTTTTGCCTTATTTCAGGAATATTTTTAGGGAAATGGGAATATTTAGGGAATGTTTTCCATTTCTAGGTTATTGGAGAATCATATCGAAAAATTGCTATGGGATATTTTTGAACATTCGTCGGATAATTTCGAGATTGTTTTTGGAACTCTTTTAAAACCATTCAGGAATGATTTCGTAAAAAAGTGTTACATGGGATAATGGACCCAGCAGTTTTGAAAAATTCAGTATACCCGCCCTTCCATTGATCATTGCGGGTATATCTCCGCACTATTTCAAGAATAAGTGTGCTATAATTTAAGAATTTGCCTGGGACTGTTTCAAGATTTTTTTTTTATGTTTCAAGATTATTATCCGTACTCTCTTAGAAATTTTATCGCAATAATTGTACGCTGTACTTTCTTCTTTTGGACTGGGGCGCGTGTTTATGCTGGTTTAACTTATTTCTTCACTAGAGGAAATAAAAGAAAGCACGCTAGATAAAAATATCACACTACTGTTTGAAATTATTCTCTAGAGGTCTGGAAGAGGTCCAGTGATTTGAAAAACGTATAATTTTGAAAGAACAAAACTTGAAAATTTGTGTAAGTACTTGTACCATGTACATATACAACTTTTATTTCAAAGACGGCTCAATCAAGGGCTTAACCCTATCATCTTATTGGCTTCATGTTCCATGCTTCTTCATGCTTGTCTCTAGAAGGAATATGTATTAAAATAAAAACTTCTGAGCAAAGAGAAAAAAGATGAAAAATATAAATTGTTTTCCGAGCAAAATCAGAAACTCAAGTGGGGCGAATATTAGCAGTTCTATACATCACTAGGCTGCTACTTAATAAATGCACAACAACAATAAAACAAGCATCCACATGTATGTACATGAACGCATCAAAGCAAGCAGCCACACATACACATAACCAGCAGCTTGAAGCAGAGATATGATTTCGCATACACATATGTAGTCAGCAGATAAGAGTGAAGAAGAAAGAGATACAACCACACATAACGTTATCATCAGCTAAAAGCTGAGTTGTTACTCACACATACACACGCAAATAGCTAAATAACCAAGTATGAGATAAAACTGTTTCAGAAAGAATGTTCATAAAAATTCGAGACCTTAGGATAAATATGCGAACGAGGCAACAGAGAGTATAAAAGCATCTGATGAATAATGAATTAGTTTGACTTAAACACGCTTTTGTGCAGTACGTGATAATTGTGATTGTGAAGTAGAGTTGGAAATAAAGACCATTGTGCCATACTGAATATTGGAATTATTTATTCGACAGTTCAACGATTCCAGCGTTAACAGAAGGTGCATAGTAATCAGGAATCCCCAGAATTCATTACAATAATTATAATTTTGCGAGTAAAATAGAAAGTTTCTTAATATATTTAGGTAACGTTACTTGTCCGGTATGATGTTTTTGGTTTAAATTTTGGCAAATAACCGTTGTTTGCAATCTCTTGTATAAAGATTAACTTCATGCACACTTCTCTAAATTCCACTGTCAGCGGTCAATTCAATGCAATATTGTTAACAAAGAATGCGCCAAGGAGTTGAGTATCCGCGTAACCAATTATCATTGGTAGTAAAAATAGTGGAATTCCAAACGGCAAACGGAAAATATTAAAACACTGAAGATACAACCGAAGTCACTTGTCAACCTTTTAACCTAGCAAGCAAGCAATCGTGTAATCAGAAAGCCATTTATTTCAGCAACTCAGCGTTGAGGTCACGTCAGGGTGCGGTGAGCTTTAACATGCAGCCAGGTTATTATTATTGCAATTTCCGGATACACCGAATGCCCTGCATGTGTCACGGATATGCGAAAGGTGAACACCAGTATAAAGAATAAAGAATGAAGAGAAAATGCTTAAAAGAACAACGAGAAAAGAAAGATGAAAAACAAAAAAGAAGGCGAAAGGTGAACACCAGTATAAAGAATAAAGAATGAAGAGAAAATGCTTAAAAGAACAACGAGAAAAGAAAGATGAAAAACAAAAAAAGAAAAGAGAGAAAAGAAAGATGATTAGCAAACGTCAAGCTGTGTAGTTGATTTTTTTACCTGTGCTCTTGTGTTTTCAATAAATATAGTTTTTAATATTACTAAATATAATTTTATTGTTCACATAGTTGGTGAAGTGCTATAATTTGTGTATGCTGAATCAAGAAATTAAATTTAAATTCAATTGCTTTTACTTAAAGTTTTAATATTGAAAATTAAAATTTTCATAAATTTTGCATATACATACATATATACATATTTATTTGCTACTTTCAAACTGTTGTATTTTTTTTCTTATAACCCGTTGTGCTATCGTTCAATTAATATTCATACTTTTCCTATTTTATTAATTCTCGGTTTTTTCCGTAGCATTTATATATATATATTTATTTCCTCATCCTCTTTAAATTTATTAAGAATGTCGTGTTTATATCCTAACTGCTTAGTAAAAAGTGAATCACATCCCTTCGTGGCATGCTGGCTTTGCGATCGGCTTGCTCATATGAAGTGCGCCGGTTTATCAGCACGAGTGGTTGACGCACTTAACGATAACGATAAGGGAGTACGTTGGGCTTGTTTGAAATGTAGGCCTACCCAAATTGACCTTTTCAAGGTCTTCAAACAGGCCCGAGATGGATTTTCTGAAATAGGCAAAGAGATTTCCGCTTTATCCGAGAAGTTTAAGCATTATGAAAGCTTATTTAAGTCTTTCAAACATTCAAATGTGAACATTCCGGATAATAATCGTAGGTCTATCGATGTTTCTCTTCCAGCTCCGACTACGGATGCTGATCCCAAAGTTCCTTCACCTCCAGATCTTCCACCCCCAACTATTGAATTGATAAATCTGTCCTCTCCGAGTCCCTTGGCAGTTCAACCATCGACATCGAATGCTCATTCAGCTGTATCTACTGTACCCTCCACAAAAAGGAACCAGGTTCCCCAAAACCCCTCTGCGGAATCTGAACCGCCGGCTGGTAGATTGATTACTGTCCCGATTAAAAAGTCGATTTTCGTCTCCAGATTCGAGAGAGACACTACAGAAGAGGACCCGAAGTCGTACATCATAAGTAAACTTAAATCTGAAAATGTGTCTATTCGTAAATTTAATTTTAATTATCCTAGAGACATTTCGTCATTTAGGATTGACGTATCAGCGCAACATTTTGAAACAATTTTGAATAATTCATTTTGGCCACCCGGAGCCTTTGTACGTGAATTCGAGCATAGACGCAACGTTAATATTCGTAATCTTGCTACCGTTCCTCAAACCAATAATGCTGCAAAAAACTAAATATTAAACCTGTCCTTAATATATTTTATCAAAATGTAAGAGGCCTAAACACAAAACTAACTGATCTATACTTGAGATCATTTAACTGTAATTACAATATCATCGCTTTTACTGAAACTTGGTTAAAGCCTCATATTTTTAATTCGGAGATTCTTTGCAATGATTACCAAATATATAGAAATGACCGCTTGAACAGAGTTGGAGGTGGAGTTTTGCTCGCGGTACATTCT
This sequence comes from Eurosta solidaginis, assembly GCF_040869045.1. Taxonomy (NCBI): domain Eukaryota; kingdom Metazoa; phylum Arthropoda; class Insecta; order Diptera; family Tephritidae; genus Eurosta; species Eurosta solidaginis. The sequence goes on along the minus strand of NW_027137047.1, from coordinate 195,972 downwards.
TCTATACCTTCCGCTGAGGTAAATTTACCTGTTATCGAAGCTACGGAATTTAAGTGCATTAGAACCCAGCTGGGAATAGGTTTTACCTATATTGCCATTTGCTATATCCCACCATCTTCAGATCCCTCGGTGTATATGAACCATATTTCGTTACTGAAAGATATCAGTTCATTGTTGAAGCCTATTGACTCGATAATTGTCTTGGGTGATTTTAATCTTCCGCACGTATCATGGACCACATCCGACCATGGTATTGTACCGGTTTCTTCAAAATTCTCCAGCATCGACTTTTTAGCAGAAATAACTGAACTTTGCCTAAGACAGATAAATATAGTTCCAAACATGTACGGGAGGGTACTTGATCTGGTATTTGTTGATGATACTTCAAAATCCATTCTTAGGAGGGGTGAACCTCTTACTGTACCTGAGGATCCTTACCATCCTTCGCTGGAAATAGTTTACGAATTGGAAGAAAGTTCTCGGAGTTGCACTACCACAGAAACCGACTCTAGTTTTAGATTCGAATTCGCGAAGGCTAATTTTAATAAACTCAACCAAATTTTATCTACAATAGTTTGGCCCAAATACGGTGCAGATATTGACAAAAACGTTTCTGACTTCAACGCCGTCATTCACGCTATTCTGGACAGACATGTACCTAAGCGTAAACGTGTTTTCACTGAACTAGTCCAAATATGGTACACCAAAGAACTGAAATCTTTAAAAAACAAAAAAACGCGTTCCTTCAAGCTGTACAAGAAGACGGGGTCACACTCCGACTACTTGAAGTACTCTATATTGCGTCATAAATATTTTGAATTAAATAAAAAGTGTTACAATACCTATCTCTGTGCCATGAAAAAGAAAATAACTTGCAATCCGAGAGCTTTCTATAATTTCGTGAACTCTAAACGTAGGGTTAAAGGCTTTCCTTCTGGTATGAAATACCGTGATGATTTCTCTAGCGACGATCAAGTTATTGCTAATTTATTTGCACAATTTTTCAAATCTAACTATTCCGCTGAATTAATTTCTTTGTCTAGTGAATACCCGTATGAACTTGACTCACTTAACGCAATTAATATTCCATCAATATCTCCAGAAGAGGTTCTTACATATTTAACTTCTTTGAAGGAATCTTATAAATACGGTCCTGATCTAATTTCCACATGTTTTCTCAAAAGATGTGCAGAACACATTTATCTGCCCCTAACTGATTTATTCAACATGTCCCTAAAACATGGAGTTTTTCCTTTTGCTTGGAAGGAATCTTTTCTAATACCCCTCCACAAAAACGGCAGTAGGTCATGTGTAGAAAATTATCGAGGAATTGCAAAATTGTCTGCCATCCCAAAGGTGTTTGAAGCCATTGTTACTAATCAGCTAACATTTTCCATTTCTGCATTGATTGCAAACTCTCAACATGGATTCTGTAGAGGCAAATCTACCATTACCAACCTACTTGAATTCACAACGCATGTTTCTAATGGATTTAGAGAAAATCTTCACACCGATGTTATTTACACTGATTTCAGTAAAGCATTTGACAAAGTTTCCCATTCATTGCTTATCCACAAGCTAGATCGACTTGGTTTCCAACCAGGTCTCACTCAGTGGATATCTTCTTATCTCTGCGGTAGAACGCAACAAGTAATTTTTAAAAATACTCTTTCAGAGGTCATTAATGTTCCCTCTGGCGTCCCACAGGGCAGTCATCTCGGTCCAATTCTGTTCTTGCTATTTATTAATGATATTTGTACCATAATAAAATATTCCAAAATTTTAATGTATGCTGATGATGTAAAACTTTTTAGGTCTTATGAGTCTATTGAAGAACGTCCATTGCTTCAAGCGGATTTAAACTGCTTAGTTGCTTGGTGCAACGCGAATTCAATGCCGCTGAACATCAATAAATGTAAGTTCATGTGTTTCTCTCGGAGATCTTTGCCAGCAGCCTCTTACGTAATTGATAATTTTTGTCTTGCATCAGTAAATTATTTTGTTGACTTGGGAGTTACGATGGATGCTAAACTTAGTTTCAACCTTCATATTATGACTACTGCCAATAAGGCTAGAGGTGTTCTATCATTCGTGAAGAGATGGTCTAAAGAATTTAGTGACCCTTATGTAACCAAAGCCCTTTTTACCACATTGGTTAGGCCGATACTAGAATACGGATCAGTAGTCTGGAATCCGCGATATCAAGTTCATGCAGATAGGCTTGAGTCAATACAGAAGCAATTTTTACTTTTTTCTTTAAGGAATTTTCATTGGGACTCTGCATATAATCTTCCACCTTATACTAGTCGGTTAAGGCTTATCAATCTTCCAACTCTCGCTAGCCGTAGAGAAATGCTAGGAGTATTATTTATGGCTAAACTACTGAATGGACTAATTTCTAGCCCCTTTCTTTTGAACGAAGTAAACTTCAATATCCCATCACGAGCGTCAAGACATTACAAACCTCTTCTTTTGAGGCAGTGTAGAACTAACTTCGAATTAAATGAACCTTTCCGGTGTTTGTGTTATGATTTTAACTCTCACTCGAATTCATTTGATATAACGGATTCACTTTTTACTATAAGGAAAACTGTCCTATCCTATCTTAACTCGTAACAAAATAAAAATAAAAATAAAAAATAAAAATCTTTATAAGCTAAATCCTTAACTTATTTAACAATTTACTATATGTATAATTTTCTACTGTTATGTATATAATACTCAGCTGATGATTTTTATTCTGTAGCTGAGCAGTTTTAGATCTCGACGCTTAACAAACCTCCGCCTATCAACAACTCGGCAAAAACAAAAACAAATCCGTGCGTCATGCGGATGCGCCCCTCGTGTCGGTTGGGCGGGCTTTGGAGGGTATTAATCCGTTGGGTTTATTATTATTATTATTATTATTATTATTAAAAAGTGTTACTCAAGTACTGAAGAGAAAACAAAGCAAAGTACAAGGAGGGAATTTAACTAAGTTAAAATGGAGGATAGCAGCGGATGGCGCAGCAAACCGCCAATACGCTCATTTATCGCAATGCAAGTAATTCACTTAAGCAGTCACTCGCATAAAACGTGAAACGAGGTTGTCACTTCGAACGTTACCTTTTCATTGCAAACATAATTCTGAGTAAAAATTGAAAGCAGAAAAACTTGAGCGAATGGATTAAGGAAGTTGGAAGAAGAAAAACGCTGGACAGCCAGTGTTTGTCCGAAACGCATAAATGAGAACTCTTGAGAAAACTTGTTTACTTCTGCGAAAGTTCTCCTAAATAGCTTGGTCTACTGAATTACTAACTGGCGTATAATTTTTTTTTATTTTTACAGGACGTATCATTGCAACTTTTTCCGAAGAATGTAGCGCATATACAAATAAGAAAGTTTTTGTGGCAGTAATTCAATTTTAATTTTTACTTGCTAAAAGCTAGAGAACCGGGTATAATATTTTTGCGACATGGTAATATAAGACCTCAGTCAAAACAAATAATAAAACTTAAAACGACATTAACATCATGATCAAATTCAATCAAAATTCTCCCCAGTATTCGACAGTAAATTTTCCTTTACCCAAAAGTTAGCAGCAAAACCCGACAGAGATCAGTAATCAATTTACTACAATTCGCTAATGAATTTTTATATGTGAAAAGTCTACCTTAAATTTTGTAACATAACTAAAATTTAAATTCATATTGGGCAAATCGTATCCTCTGTCTGTCGACATTCACAATAACAAGAAATTCTTAATTACTCAATCAAGCAAAAATTGCTTAAAACTCACAAAATAAAGTGGAAAGTTGCTACATCTTTTTTATCACTGCTTACGTACATAATGCAGACCACTGATCTCCAACCACCTATATGTGCCCTACTAGCTGGACTTCTTTGTAGCTGCCCTCCTATAGGTGGAGATGTGAGAATAGAGAATAAGTACATAAGCCTCCATGAAATCTTTAACACATTTTCCTTGCTTTATCGTCCTCTATCCCTTCGTATGCTGTTCTTTGTTTCCCGAATTCTCTCAAAAAGAACGCTGTCGCAGAATCAGGCATTTGATGTATATAGCAATAATGAATAAATGAAAATCTCTGAGGGTTGCACTACCAGGACAGTGATACTTGGCTGGCATATATACAAAATTGATATTGTATCAGAGGAGGAAGTGGAAAAGTGAATATGAAAACTCCCATTTATACTTAATTGTCATATCGTATATCTGGTGTGCCGATTAATTCATATTCCTGTAACTTAGCATGGCTATCATTATTGACAATGTCAAAGTTTCAACGAAAGTTGGGGTGCCACAACCCACCTACCATACAAATTCAAATCTCCATTTGCGGAATTTGAGTATACTGCGAATATTTGTAGTCTTGCAAGAGAAAGTGTGTACTCATATAACTCTATTATTATATCTGTCATGTAAAACTTTCTTATGATGTCTAGCAAGTTTACATTCTAAGCACACATAATTGCAAAGATATTTCCACAGTATTTTGGTTTAGTATATTCGCAAGGCTTACCTTATTTTAATTATTCATTACCCAGTTGAAAATTATGTACAAAGTGCTGCAACAGCAGGAAAAGCTTGGTTAATGAATTTTGGTTGGAAGCTACTCCATATAAACACCGTGTTGTACAGAAGAGTAGAAATTTCACCAAAGATAATATGGCACATCTCAAATAAAGAGAAATTTGTACGGCCCATGTATAGAAATATACATGAACCTGAATTGCAATTCTCCTGAAGTTGAATTATAATTCATGAATCATATTAATCGCACCAGAGATGGTCGCTCTAGTACCTCAATGGTGTTTCTTACCGGAATGTGTTGGACATATATCCGACAAAGGATCATCAACATCGATAACACTCCCCATAACCTTCGCAGGGTGTCTGTATCATTAATACAGCAACAACAAAAACTACCTCTGATTTAGTTCGCGATTCTTTTTGTGTCATTTCGGGATCATTTTAGCATTATTCCCGTCTGCTTTCCCTAAAAAATGTCAAGACTTTATCGGGATTGTAAGGATTATTTCAGCATTATTTTCTGGATAATTTTTGGGTTATTTCAGAATAATCTGGGAAATATTTTGGGGTTATATCCAGAATATATCGGTAGTATTTTGAAACAACAAATCTTATTTTTTCAGTAAATCTTTTTACAGTATATTAGGTTGGGTTAAGGTGGTTGCCCGAGGGCACACTTAGGCCAGTGATATTAGGCCCGTTGTGATATCCCGAAAATACACCATTACCTTTTCTCTTCGCACCATTTTTAAGATCCTGATAAAAGTTACCAGGTCCTAGAAGTCATGCTCCACAACTTGGCTCAGATTATCTAGAAATGGAGCACCCAGAAAGGGCTGCCATGCTTCGCTTTGTGCTGGGCAGTTGCCGATGAGTTGAACCACCGTTTACTCTTCCTCATCCTTTTTACAACTCTTGCAGCATCGACGACAAGGCGCTCCTAACCTTTCTGCAAGCCTGTACTTTACTTTACAGTATATAAGTAAATATCCAATGAAATTGCTGTACAGCTTATACAGGGCTTATACCTGAAGAAAAAAAATTATCAAGTAACGCGCTTCTAGCAAACTACAAAAAGTCACGTATTAACTAGTTGGAAAATCATACCCGGAAAACAATTTTTCAAACAAAAATTTGAAATATAAGAAAATGTTTGCGTATCTACGCCGCTCTTTGAGTAATATTTTAGACTTAAATTTCCTTAAAAAAAAAAAAACATAAAAATAAATATGCATCATCTTTGTCCAGATATGATCCATCATATATCCCGACAAAAGCCACTTGTTTTTGACTTAGTTGGATGTAATGTATCGCAGATCGGAAATGTTTTGTAGTGTAACAGCTACATATGTATATATAATATGTGGCAACAAATAAATAAAAAAAATAAATGTAAGGCGCGATAACCAATGAAGAGACCTTAGGCCGAGCTCCTCTTCCAATTCGCGTCGTGTTCCTTTAAATTTTTCCTAAAAATTGGCGGTACAGGACCTACTTGTTTTATGCCGAGTCCTGACGGCATCTGCCAGTCAGGTGAGCTATGACACAGAAGTTTTTCATGGCAGAAATACACACATAGTGCTTGCAAAATCACTGCCGAGGGGCGACCCCGCTAAGAAAAATTTTTATTTGAATTGAAAAATTTGTTTCTTAAATTTGGATGTTGCGTTGCACGGGGCGTGACCACCACACACGGCCGCCACCCAACTTATATTTCGACAAGAATTAGGTGGTTGGTAGTCAGTTGAAAAGTAGTGCAAAAATACCCACCTCTAACTTTTTACGGCCATTGTCATACAAAAGGGTAAGCTTTTTAAACGGTTTTATTTAGCTTGACTTGACAGACTGGCCGGACGAAGTTTGTAGTTGAAATTTAAGTAACTTCCCTATAAGCTACAAGCATGAAACTTGGAATATAGTTCAGAACCCGATGACAATGAAATAATAAGAAAAAAATCCGATAGGCGGCGCATGGATCGAAATATTTCAAAAAGTTGTATTTGTGGTCCGATTTGGTTCATATTTGGAACACATAATACATATATGAATTGAAAGCGAGCTATGATATCCGATTTGGCTCATATTTGTAAAAAATATTACATACAGTCCGGAAGAAAGGACATCAAAATATTTTGGAGTTGGAGGAGGGACAAGCAGAGTCGAGTAAAGTTTTTGAAAGAAGTATGTATTGAGGACATAGATTGGAACGAATTGTCAGGAAAGAGTCCTTGTAAAAATGAGTCACTAAATGAACTAAATAGAATGAGAAATAATAGGCACTTAAATAAAGACTAAAAATTTGAAAATAAAATAATTTAAAAAAAATTTAAGATAAACGGTTTTATTGAAAACTAAAGGCTGGAACATAATTAGGTAGGTCCTAGGTACTAGTGGTTACACTCCTCATCAATCTAGGGCGTTGATCAGACAATTAAATAAAAGCGTTGGACGCGTCAAGTTTCTATTGACAGTCATAAGAAAGACCAACTGAACCTTAATCAGGTTATGCTACGCCTAACATTTTTAGAAATTTCACGCGCCCAATGCCTTTATTTAATTGTCTGATCACTGCCCTAGATTGATGAGGGGTGTAATGACTAATACCTAAGACATACCTATTTATTTTCTAGCCTTTAGTATTATTATTACTTCATGTAAATATTGTTTTCAATAAAACCGTTTAACTAAAAATTTTTTTTAATTATTGTATTTTATTAGATGCCTACAAGTAGTAGGAAAGGAATCTAATTACGGAATTAATTAGTGATCATTATTAAGAGATTTTTTTCTATGAAAACTAAGTCACAGCTGATTAAAAAAAGTTTTTTGATTGAAAAAGTTATGAGCGGTACTTTGTTTGATGAGATCGCTGCATAACGTACATCGAGGATAATAAATGACTCCTTTGGAGTTAACTGAAAGTAAATTATTTTCAATATCATCAAAAAATATTCAGCTAGCATATTCAAACGGCAATAGCGACCAAAGTGTTTGAAAATATTTTGGCTTTTAAGGTGAATAAAAAAACACGTTAAAGGCAGTTTTAAAAATGCATTTATTCCGTAGGGTTTTTTATTTATCATTTTATGTAGGGAAATTGGCTTATCATTTTATGTTCCGGTAAAGTTTAAGATATCAGTTCTCTTAAGCGTAAAACAGAAAAAAAATAAAACTGAAAGATGAAGCTTGGTAAGTAACTTCGTTGAGATTATCCACGTGTATCTGAAAGCAACAAAGGATACCTGAGAAAAATTTATTTTGTAAATACAAACATACGTATACAGGATATTTTTAAGATGTTCTCTCTTTGTGACACCTTAAAAAAGCAAAACTTCTGCTACAGCTTTTTTGTTCTTGGAAAGGTATAAGTATCACGTTGCAATTTTTCAAGGACAATAAGCCAAGTAAAATGAAGTAAATCGATTACGCACGCATAAAATGGTCAAAAGAATGGATGGAATGAATTGTGTGAAAGTTGTGAAGGTAAACAAATATCCAGATATTATTCAATGGACTGGTAAAACTGCTGGCAAAATGCTGGGTTAGTAAATGTGTGCTCGACATATCTTAGGTGTAACTGAAAACACCAACAACAAACTTGCGCATACCCAACAAATATAAAACCAACAAATGTACATATATACCAAAAAGGTTAAAAAAATCATATAAAGTAAAAGAAAAAAAAAATGAAAATACTTTATAGCATGTTGAATGTTATTCGAAGAATTTATGTCAATGTCACATTCTGATGGTTGTGGATTATTTACTTACAACCTACACAAAATGCTAACAAAAGAAGTGATTTCATGGGATTTTATTGTGACCCTCGCTCACGCTTGAAAAAGATTGTCGTGGGTTTGCTTGCTGAAGCACATCGTCTGTCGTTTCATACACTTTGTAGGCTTTCTAAGGCCAAGTATAACTGACTAAGAAAATTAGGATAATATTTTCTTATTTTTCATGTAAATAAAAACAATACATAATGTGCAGAAGGGTCAGTTAGTAAGAAAATCTAGTGAAGCAATGTTTAACACAAAATTAACTGAGCTGAACGCAGGTGCTTTATGGTTTTGTACCGAAAATTGGATAAAAAACTAAAATGGTAATTCAATTTGAGTTAATGCATAAATATTCCATGGGCCACAAACTCATTTAAGATGTATTATATTTATAAACCATTTATGGATATATGAATAAAAAGCTTTTATAAAATTCAAAGAAATAATTTTTATTTTTCTTTGGCTTTTGAAACCCTTCAGTAAATTTAACTTGGAGCGACCGAATTGGTTTTCTTTAAGAAATGTTTGTTTATGAATATTTAGCACGTTTAAGGCAATACAATGCCCATCATGGTAATCCATTTTTACTAACGACGCATATCCTATTCATTGTGATGAGAATTTTTTAAAGGTGCCAAGCAACAAGTTTTGCTGTGGCCTAAAACATTGATTTTTATACTCAGTTGAGCAGAGCTCACAGAGTATATTAAGTTTGATTGGATAACGGTTGGTTGTACATATATAAAGGAATCGAGATAGATATAGACTTCCATATATCAAAATAATCAGGATCGAAAAAAAATTTGATTGAGCCATGTCCGTCCGTCCGTCCGTCCGTCCGTCCGTCCGTCCGTCCGTCCGTCCGTCCGTCCGTTAACACGATAACTTGAGTAAATTTTGAGATATCTTGATGAAATTTGGTATGTAGGTTCCTGAGCACTTATCTCAGATCGCTATTTAAAATGAACGATATCGGACTATAACCACGCCCACTTTTTCGATATCGAAAATTTCGAAAAACCGAAAAAGTGCGATAACTCATTACAAAAGACAGATAAAGCGACGAAACTTGGTAGATGGGTTGACGTTATGACGCAGAATAGAAAATTAGTAAGATTTTGGACAATGGGCGTGGCCCCGCCCACTTTTACAAGAAGGTAATTTAAAAGTTTTGCAAGCTGTAATTTGGCAGTCGTTGAAGATATCATGATGAAATTTGGCAGGAACGTTACTACTATTACTCTATATGTGCTAAATAAAAATTAGCAAAATTGGATTAAGAACACGCCCACTTTTTAAAAAAAATTTTTTTTAAATTCAAATTTTAACAAAAAATTTAATATCTTTACTGTATATAAGTAAATTAAGTCAAAATTCAACTCCAGTAATGATATGATGCAACAAAATACAAAAATAAAAGAAAATTTCAAAATGGGCGTGGCTCCGCCCATTTTCATTTAGTTTGTCTAGAATACTTTTATTGCCATAAGTCGAACAAAAATTTACCAATCCTTCTCAAATTTGGTAGGAGCATAGATTCTATGACGGTAACTGTTCTCTGTGAAAATGGGCGAAATCGGTGGAAGCCACGCCCAGTTTTTATACACAGTCCACCGTCTGTCCTTCCGCTCGGCCATTAACACAATAACTTGAGCACAATCCGATATATCTTTACTAAACTTAGCCCACGTACTTACCTGAGCTCACTTTTTCTTGGTATAAAAAATGGGCGAAATCTGACCATAACCACGCCCACTTTATCGATATCGAAAATTACGAAAATTGAAAAAAATGCCATAATTCTATACCAAATACGAAAAAAGGAATGAAACATGGTAACTGGATTGGTTTGTTGACGCAAAATATAACTTTGGAAAAATCTTTGTAAAATGGGTGTGACACCTACCATATTAAGTAGAAGAAAATGAAAAAGTTTTACAAGGCGAAATCAACAGCCCTTGGAATCTTGGCAGGAATACTGTTAGTGGTATTGCATATATAAATAAATTAGCAGTACCCGACAGATGATTTTCTGGATCACCTGGTCCACATTTTGGTGGATATCACGAGAACGCCTTCACATATACATCTAAGGGCCACTTGCTTTTAAAACCCTCATTAATACCTTTAATTTGATATCCATATCGTACAAAAACATACCAGAGTCACCCCTGTCCCACCCTAATGGCGATATCTCGAAAAGGCGTCCACCTATAGAACTAATGCCCCCTCTCTCTTAAAATGCTCAGTAACACCTTTCGTTTGATACCCATATCGTACAAACATTCTAGAGTAACCCCTGGCCCACCCTAATGGCGATATCTCGAAAAGGCGTCCACCTATAGACCTAGTGTCCACTCCCTCTTAAAATGCTCAGTAACAGCTTTCGTTTGATACCCATATCGTACAAACATTCTAGAGTCACCCCTGGCCCACCCTAATGGCAATATCTCGAAAAGGCGTCCACCTATAGACCTAATGCCCACTCCCTCTTAAAATGCTCAGTAACACCTTTCGTTTGATACCCATATCGTACAAACATTCTAGAGTCACCCCTGGCCCACCCTAATGGCAATATCTCGAAAAGGCGTCCACCTATAGACCTAATGCCCACTCCCTCTTAAAATGCTCAGTAACAGCTTTCGTTTGATACCCATATCGTACAAACATTCTAGAGTCACACCTGGCCCACCCTAATGGCGATATTTCGAAAAGGCGTCCACCTATAGAACTAAGGATTACTCCCTTTTAAAATACTCATTACCACCTTTCATTTGATACCCATATCGTACAAACACATTCTAGAGTCACCCTGGCCCACCCTAATGGCGATATCTCGAAAAGGCGTCCACCTATAGACCTAATGTCCACTCCCTCTTAAAATGCTCAGTAACACCTTTCGTTTGATACCCATATCGTACAAACATTCTAGAGTCACCCCTGGCCCACCCTAATGGCGATATCTCGAAAAGGCGTCCACCTATAGACCTAATGTACACTCCCTCTTAAAATGCTCAGTAACACCTTTCGTTTGATACCCATATCATACAAACATTCTAGAGTCACCCCTGTCCCACCCTAATGGCGATATATCGAAAAGGCGTCCACCTATAGACCTAATGCCCACTCGCTCTTAAAATGCTCAGTAACACCTTTCGTTTGATACCCATATCGTACAAACATTCTAGAGTCACACCTGGCCCACCCTAATGGCGATATCTCGAAAAGGCGTCCACCTATAGAACTAAGGATTACTCCCTTTTAAAATACTCATTACCACCTTTCATTTGATACCCATATCGTACAAACACATTCTAGAGTCACCCTGGCCCACCCTAATGGCGATATCTCGAAAAGGCGTCCACCTATAGACCTAATGCCCACTCCCTCTTAAAATGCTTAGTAACACCTTTCGTTTGATACCCATACCGTACAAACATTCTAGAGTCACCCTTGGTCCAGCTTTATGGCGATATCTCGAAAAGGCGTCCACCTATAGAACTAAGGATTACTCCCTTTTAAAATACTCATTACCACCTTTCATTTGATACCCATATCGTACAAACACATTCTAGAGTCACCCTGGCCCACCCTAATGGCGATATCTCGAAAAGGCGTCCACCTATAGACCTAATGCCCACTCCCTCTTAAAATGCTCAGTAACACCTTTCGTTTGATACCCATATCGTACAAACATTCTAGAGTCACCCTTGGTCCACCTTTATGGCGATATCTCGAAAAGGCGTCCACCTATAGAACTAAGGATTACTCCCTTTTAAAATACTCCTTACCACCTTTCATTTGATACCCATATCGTACAAACACATTCTAGAGTCACCCCTGGCCCACCCTAATGGCGATATCTCGAAAAGGCGTCCACCTATAGACCTAATGCCCACTCCCTCTTAAAATGCTCAGTAACACCTTTCGTTTGATACCCATATCGTACAAACATTCTAGAGTCACCCCTGGCCCACCCTAATGGCGATATCTCGAAAGGGCGTCCGCCTATAGACCTAATGCCCACTCCCTCTTAAAATGCTCAGTAACACCTTTCGTTTGATGCACATATCGTACAAACACATTCTAGAGTCACCCCTGGCCCACCCTAATGACGATATCTCGAAAAGGCGTCCACCTATAGACCTCATGCCCACTCCCTCTTAAAATGCTCAGTAACACCTTTCGTTTGATACCCATACCGTACAAACATTCTAGAGTCACCCCTGGCCCACCCTAATGGCGATATCTCGAAAAGGCGTCCACCTATAGACCTAATGCCCACTCCCTCTTAAAATGCTCAGTAACACCTTTCATTTGATTCCCATATCGTACAAACACATTCTAGAGACACCCCTGGTCCACCTTTATGGCGATATCTCGAAACGGCGTCCACCTATGGAACTAAGGATCACTCCTTTTCAAAATACTCATTAACAGCTTTCATTTGATACCCATATCGTACAAACACATTATAGAATCACCCCTGGTCCACCTTAATGGGGACATCTCGAAAAGGCGTCCACCGATAGACCTAAGGCCCACTCCCTCTTAAAATGCTCAGTAACACCTTTCATTTGATACCCATATCGTACAAACAAATTCTAGAGTCAGCCCTGGTCTACCTTTATGGCGATATCCCTAAATGGCGTTCATCCATAGAACTATGGCCTATTCTCTCTTAAAATACTCTTTAATACCTTTCATTTGATACACATGTTATACAACCACATTCCAGGGTTACCCCAGATTGATTTTCCTTATTTTGTCTCCATAGCTCTCAACTGAGTATGTTATGTTCGGTTACACCCGAACTTAGCCTTCCTTACTTGTTGTATCTGCTCTTATTACCCAATCATTTATCATTGACAAGCATCGGTTACGTATACGCCCTGGCGGCCAACAAAGCGTCCAGCTCTTTATTTTACTCGACATCTATGGTCACAGGTAAGGCAAATGAATAAAGTTAGAGAAGACAACTGAGATATATCTTTTTGTAGGAGTTCTTACTGCGAACAATTTTAAACAGGCGCAATAACCCTTTGGGATGTGAGCATATTTTCGGGTACTTTATATATACATATTTAATTCCAATCAAAATTTTTGAGAACAGTAAGTTGTAGCATATTCCTTTATTTTCGTATTTATTTTAGTAACTTGATGGAATAAACAAAGGCTTTTGTCTCCTTGGCAACCATCATTGACAGCCAAAATAATGTTTCCTTAGAAACCCCATGTAAAACCCCTCTTTCTAACAAGTGCTAATATAAACTATGGAGGTTATTGAGAAGTAAAGTCTTTGTTAGCAGATGAGAACAAAAGGACTCGACGAAGGTTCTTGTTGTTGCTGTAGCGATAAGGAAACTCTATGAAGGCCTTGGGGAGTGCTATCGATGTTGATGGTTCTTTGCTGGATGCAGATTCGGTAAGTTCCGGTACCAAGTCCGACCATCTCGGGAACGATTTGGTATGACCACATGCGTCATGCGGGGTCGCCAGAGCCTCGGCTGTTAATCAAACAGGATTCGAAAAGGATATGTGAGGTTGACAATTGGGTTGGAGAAGCTATATGCTAACGCCCTACCCTGCTGGGTTGAGAAGAATCTTCGAGGTATGTTGTTGTTGTTGCAGTCCTTCGAGGCATCTTTCTGCCTTACTGCGAATAAAATTTACTAATTAGTTTATGTCAAGGTGTGAAAAAGTACGTCTTGCACTGACAAGAAGATGTACTTACGTTGGACTTTGTCTATTTGTATCGAATTGAAATTTGAACAAAATAGGCGGAGTGGTTTCGGTATTAGCTGCTCGCTATGTGCATACAATCTAGTACAAGATGACCAAAGTACTTTAATTACTCAGTCTACGTCTGTTCATCTCTTTACTATAGCTCTTTATTTACGTATGGAGGCGGTGAAATGAGAAATACTTTTGGCCGTGCAGACACTTGGACTGGAAAAGGCAGGTACCGCAGTGGGGGGCAAACGTGCTTTCTTAAAAGCTCTTGTATGTGCTGAGTAGTCAGTAAAATCTTTAGAGTTTAAATACATTTCGCAAATATGAGAAAGTTACTTAACATCAGATCCCAGCTCTTTCCCCACCACCAATAACACCAAGAAAATAATTAAAATAAAATTCGCAGTGGTATGGTGGTTGTGTGCTCCGCCTTCCACACTGAAGATCCTGGGTTCACGCCCGGGGTAGAGCAACATCAAAATTTACGAAACAAGTATCTGCAATTAGAATAGAATTTTTCTGAGTGGGGTCGCCCCCACGGCAGTTATTTGACAAGCACTCCGGGGTGTATTTCTGCCATGAAAAGATTTTCAGTGGAAATTTATCTGCCTTGCAGATGCCGTTCGGAGTGGGCATAAGCCATGTAAGTCCCGTCGCGCCAATTGGTAGGAAAAATTAATAGGTGCACGACACAAATTTGAAGAGAAGCTCGGTCTAAAACCTCTTCGGAGGTTACCGCGATTGATTAGTTGGAAAATCTGCAACAACAGTCATTAATTAGCACAGTATTTTATCATAGAGAAGAAAAAATACAAGCAAGCAATGCAGGGAATTAGCGTAGGCGGAGTTGGATAGAATTTCAGCAAACAACAATGGTATTTATGGTAATCCATGAGTATTTTATACTCATGCATAAATGTGCTCAAGAGAATTTATTGTACTTATATATTATATCAACAACAACACAAAATATTCGCAATAGCATTTGCAGACAATGTTGTTGTTATATCACTGTTGCTCTGTTGATGCACTCTTGAAAACTATTTGCGTTTTACTTACCAAGTATTTATTCATACAACAAATGTGAGTACATACAAATTACGTAAGTAGTACGAATGCTAAGCAATTTATTTACTGGAAAGAGTTGCACTATTACCAACTGTAATATTTGAGCTACAAATAAAAATTGTTGATGTGAACTCTTAAATATTCATAACCAATATGTTGATGCGCGCTTCACACAAATGCATTGAATTAAATATGTAAGCTAAATGAAAGGGTAGTAGTGTAACAAAGTAGTATTGGAAACATATTTGTACGAGGTGCGATACAAAAATATAGTGACAGTCTAACTAAACATTGATGGGGTTCATTTATTCAAGGGCTGATGTAGCACGCAGTAAATCCAGTATCAAATATAGGTCACATAAACCCTCAATCAATTAAATCACAGTAATTATATAGTAAGATTGAATTGTGACTTAAAAGTAGGCGAAGGGAAGTGTCATTGAAAGCTAGTGGTTTCAAAGTTGGTAAGGTCGGCAACAGTTGGGAGACAATCGCGAGAACAGCCGTGCAACCAAAGGTCGTCATACCAGCGGATGTTTCGCAATGGCCAGAGGTGGGTAACAGATGAGCAGTCGGATGAAAGCGGGCGATATAAAATGCGCTGGCCAACAGCGACGATGAGGGACGAAACACGTATCAGTATGGAAGTCGGGGGGAAAGGAGTGTTGGTTTTAACGGTGATGTTACGAAGATATGAGTTTTATTTTTAGCAATGGATACTTCTTCAAATACCTTTGTCCTTCCATGACTTTTGACTACCTATCCGACCGATTACCCTAAGTAAATTCGCTTTACCATCATCTCTCTTCCACTCGCTGGGAGGAAAATATAGCCCCAATAAGAATGATACTCTTACTAGTTCTTTTCGTCAGACCTCAAAAGCGCGACGTCTCGGGCTCTCTTCCAAACGTGACCGAAATAAGTATGCCTTCAAAATAAATAATAAATACTGTAATTGACGTCCAAGCATCTGTGCATATGCGAACAACCTCCTCCTGATGGTGCAGGGAGCGTCAGCAACGAATGAGGAGCGCGTCGGTGAGAATTACATAATGGTGGGCTGTATGTTGATAAGTTCTGAGCCCCTATGCCAGTTGTATCCATAGTTGGGATCAACATCAATTTTGTGTTACAAGTCAAGTATAAAGGGCAGACCATTAATTAAAGGCTTACATTTATCATACACTTGGAGCATTTTAGGTGACAAGGCAGTTGAACAGTGTCATTAGGAGTCACTGCATTCCAAGCCTTCTTGTCATTCATGTACATTATAGAGGCCTCTTCTCAGGTTGTTCTACTTACTGGGTCGCCATACGCTACTGGGTCCTTCAAAAGGTTCACGACCTCTGGTGCGTCCTGATTGTGAAAAGTTTACTGATGATTGTTATTTCCTGTGTATCTCATTTTTTTAGACGTATGGGATTCAATTATTGCTAGGTGCATATTTTCTTAACGACACAACGTTTAAAAGGCATCACCTTCCTCATCCCTGAAATCAAATTTATACTCATCCGAAAGCAACTATGAATGCAAAAGTCCAAACAGAGACTTATAAACTGGTACCACTAGGAGCGGTTAGCCCGTGAAGCTTGCCTAAACCTGCTTTTTGGGACGGTCCCTTTAGATTACTCGTGGGAGCTCTGGCATTGCAACGGGATCCCATGGCACAGGCTTCCTATTTGAACAAGCTGGTGGTCGAACCTCTAGCTCTGGTCAAACGTTTCGTTGACCGGTGTGTATTGGCCGACGCCTGTAAGTACTCACTTACCCTTAATACCACTTACTTACCCTTAAATACCTGAATAGAAAGCGGGAATGTAATAGCCGGCATTGCAAATATTTATGTAGTTGTGATTTTGTCATTAGAATGTTAATCAAGAATTCTCCTTATCCAATTGAGGTCAAAGCTTAATGTTGCGTAGGCTACTATTATCAAACGCCCTCACTAACAGCCACTTTCTATTACTGGAAATAGCATTAAGCTGTGCGCTTTGGCGTTTGATAACCGCTTATATAACTGTAACCTAAGGGACCATCAGGAATCAATCATACATTAAAGAGTAGAACTGAGGGTGGGTCTGTAATTGCGATTGTTTACATAACGGAACAGTATTAGGAAAACCACCACCTGAAGACAGTGTTGCCAGAACTTTTTCACTAAAAAGGCTAGATGGGCAAAAATAAAAAGCTAAAAAAAGCAAAACAAAAATGTTTAAGGCTAAGGAAAGAAGATGCAAGTTTAAGGCAACTTTCTATGCATTTTGTTAACTTTTTTCATAAAAGACATAGCAGAATAAAGATTTTTAATTAGTTTTTACTTCAATTTTATCAAAAATAAAAATAAAATAACTTAGAGATGCTATCCGTATTTTAACTTAAAAGGGATGCATGATAAATAAAACCTATGTTGTTGTTTTTTTAGCGATAAGGTTGCTCCCCGAAAGCTTTGGGGAGTGTTATCGATGTGATGGTCCTTTGCCGGATACAGATCCGGTACGCTCCGGTAACACAGCACCATTAAGGTGCTAGCCCGACCATCTTGGGAATGATTTATATGGCTACATTAAACCTTCAGGCCATCCCTTTTATTTAGTGAAATGGGATTCGCCGCGGATAGGTGAGGTTGACAATTGGATTTCGAGATGCTTTACATTGCGCTGGCAATCTGAATGGTTGCGCAACACAGCCCCTTGAATCTGGTATTTTAGTCGCCTCTTACGACAGGCATACTTACCGCCGGGTATATTCTGACCCCATAACCCGCTGGGGGAAAATAAAACCTATTACTATAGTCTATAAGTTTTTGTAAAATTTTTGAGGAAACTGGTTTTTGTATTTGCACAAGAAAAACGCCGATAAAACTGTTTTCAGTAAGGAAATATACTTTTTGCATTATCAAAGAACCCACGAAAAATGTAAACTCTACATTCCATACTGTCTGTTAACCACTTTTTGAAGTTTTTGTATGTATTTTACAGCGACTCCAAACTTCTGAGCTGGCCGCACTACCGCCGATGACTGAGCCCCAGTTAAATAAAGTTTTGAAATAGGTTATTATGAATATATAAAGGAATTTGAAGTCAGATGGTTTCTTATTATAAGTCCAAGCAATTTAATATGTGCAATAAACCTTATAATATGGTTATACTGTGGTACACCAATCCTTATGCAACCTCGTTATTATAACAGCTTATGTAAGCCTGATTTCGTGTGGGCTATATATGTAAGTCTTATATGAAACATCATAATACAACAAGTAGTTTCTTTTAATAAGGCATTAGGTAAGTAAGCCTTATTTTTGTTGGTCCATAATAATAAAGTTGTTCTATTCCACCTTATGGCTTATAATAATTCCTTACGTTAGTTTTTCTTTATATGAGCTACAATTCTTACACACAACGGTATATTTCCAATAATTTTATGCCTGTTGACATAAGTACTGAAAAACAAGGAGTTCTTCCATTCATGTTGAATCTATTTTCAACGGGTCGAGTCCGTCCTTTTTGTATCATTGTATAGCTATTTTGTTTACATTTGGACTTAAAAACCCGGTTAAATGTTTCTGAAATCAAAAATTCACTTTCGCTCTGAAGCGGCTTTGAAGCAGATGAAACAGTCATAAAGTGGCAAACACGAAAATGATATTATTCTGGTGTTGCCTTAATAAAGTTACTACGCCTCGATTTTTGCCTATCATAATGCCCAAATTATCTGTTCCTTAGCCCCTCATATTTTTTAAATCTAGACCAAATTCACTCAATGTTCTTAAGGGGGCAAGGGGCATCTTGCACTGGGCGCTACTCACAGACGGGCGCCAAATGGTCCGCAAAGCAGAACTTTCTGGATAATTTGAATTTTTTATACTCAGTTGAGCAGAGCTCACAGAGTATATTAACTTTGATTGGATAACGGTTGGTTGTACAGGTATAAAGGAATCGAGATAGATATAGACTTCCATATATTAAAATCATCAATATCGAAAAAAAATTCGATTGAGCCATGTCCGTCCGTCCGTCCGTCTGTCCGTTAACACGATAACTTTAGTAAATTTTGAGGTATCTTGATGAAATTTGGTATGTAGGTTCCTGGGCACTCATCTCAGATCGCTATTTAAAATGGACGACATCGGACAATAACCACGCCCACTTTTTCGATATCAAAATTTCGAAAAATCGAAAAAGTGCGATAATTCATTACCAAAGACGGATAAAGCGATTAAACTTGGTAGGTGGGTTGAACTTATGACGCAGAATATAAAAATAGTAAAATATTGGACAATGGGCGTGGCACCACCCACTTTTAAAAGAAGGTAATTTAGAAGTTTTGCAAGCTATTATTTGGCAGTCGTTGAAGATATCATGATGAAATTTGGCAGGAACGTTACTCTTAAATGGTCCTACTAATTTATACCAATAATAAGAATTGTATCCTTTGGCTATTGGACTCAAACAAACAGGAGGCGAGAAGAGATACAAACAGATTACCACTGAACTGAAACGACAGGAAATGCCTTAGTCCAATTTCATAACAATGGGCACATATAACAAAGGGCGATATAATTTTCCCCGGGCGCATGAAAACCTCACTACGCCGCTGATGCTAAGATAACAA
The DNA here is from genome assembly GCF_040869045.1 of Eurosta solidaginis. NCBI lineage: Eukaryota > Metazoa > Arthropoda > Insecta > Diptera > Tephritidae > Eurosta > Eurosta solidaginis. The sequence goes on along the minus strand of NW_027137047.1, from coordinate 176,250 downwards.
CCTCATACAAAACTCCATCCTATTCCTACATATATATGTTGCGCTAGCATCAAGAAAGGCGCTTTATATCGCATGATATTTCAAGGTACATATCACTGAACGGTCTTTCAGATGCCATTCTTTTCAAAACATACATACGCACATTTCAGCATAGATGGTAACGAATAGGTGAATAATCTGGCAAAGGAGGGTATTATTCTAGAAACTGAGGGTAGGTGTATCATATAAAAATGTATATGATGAGAAATCACAATGAATAAGCCATATTCGTCTGTTCGATAAGAGGATCGTTTTCAGAAATCCCTCATGTCCATAGCTAACATAATGAATCTCTAAGGGGGGATACCAATTTTTCTATATTTTTCTAAAAGATCCCTAATATCTGTTCTCTGTATACTATATAAGAGCAGGGCAAATGTGCGTTGATGACGCAGAAAAATTTATTTCATATTATAACTTATGGTGAATACCTATATTTCCCACGCCCACTCTTATCTTTCCCTCTTCGCTCTCTTCCTTCTATCTACTTTCTATCCCGCCTAATACTTTCTTCTACCGTTTAAGCACTCTCTCCTCTTTTAGTCCTTTATTTTCATTCATTCCTTCTCCCTATACACTTTTCCTTCTTCCCTGCATTTGGTTCTGCCTCTGTCCCTCTCCCTCCCTCTGTCACGACTGTACTTATTCACAAATGTACACATACGTTGATTTCAATGTCAACAATAATACAAATTGTGGGCGTAAATTTAAATTTCTTAGCGAACTTTCAATATTGTGAACTGTATTATTAACAACTTTTGGACAACAAATTAAAAAACTTGTAATCGTAAATCATTTTTTGATATGCATATGTAGTATGGGATAAGTTTCATAAATTTTTGTTTTTCTCTTTTCTTAATAATTACAGATACTTACATTATGGCTGTGTTTATTTTTGCATCCAAATCCCAATTCTTGTGAATATATATATAAAGCCAATTTAACAGTTTTAATTTCAGAACAATAGATAGTGATTATGACTGGGAGAGGAAAAGGGAGTGGTAGAGGGAGAGGCAGGGTAGGAGTTTTGGAAAGTAGAGGGAGATGGGTGGGGAGACCCTGGGAAAGGTAAAATGTCGATGGTGATTTTGTGCGATTTGCAACCTTGATTGCGCATGCGCGCCGTCCTTTGTCAAACATGGCTACATCAGCAGAAACAGTCACAAAGCGGCAGTTATCTTGAGTAGCAAGTATTAATTATAAAATGCATGCATTTCATAGGTGTTGATGTTGTCCTTGTTGCCTACTTCTTTAACTTTCCTGTTGCAAACCTGAGCGCGCAGTTGACTATGCATTAATGTGATGGTGTGGTGACATAAGGTCAACGGCCATAAGGTCAATTGGCCTTATTACCACTTTGAATGGCCATAAGTTTGACTGAAACTTTGCACACGTATCAAGGCTCGATGACAATGCAAAAATGTAATGGTGGGGTGATATAAGGTTAGCGATAGTTAATTAAGTTACTAATAAAATTTAATTTAATTTTTCGGGATCCTGCCATCATCGCTGCTCTCGTCTATAATGCCAATGATCTGCCGACCCTTGGCAATTCCGGCGAAAGACCGCGTTCAGCCTCCCTGCGTCTTGGCCCTTTTCGGTGCCGTGGGGTTGGATTCATCCATGGACCGCTGGCGTTTCGAGGTTTCATCACTCTCGATTAAAACTTTTAAAATTACTTGAACTAAAAAATTAAAAATAAATAATAGTTTAAAAAAACTAAAAAAGCACGCTGTTATAGCTAACCGAAATAAAAAATAGCAAATAATTTTCAATTAAAAAGAGTTTATATAACAGTAGAAGAAGGTCAAACAATCATTTATAGTTAATCACCTCAAAACAAAATTATAAAATTTAAGTTATTAGCAGAATAATTTAATTCACAGTAAAAAGCGTGGGGTGCTTGATATTGAATATTACAATCATTCTATTGGCAACTATCTGAGAGAAAAGATATGAAATGAAGTCAAATGCACCCCACGCTTTTTAATCCGAATTAAATTATTCTGTTAATAACTTAAATTTTATAATTTTATTTTGAGGTGATTAACTATAAATCATTGTTTGACCTTCTATTACTGTTATATAAACTCTTTTTAATTGATATTAGAGAAAAATTTTAAGTACAATTTTTCTCTAATATCAATTACAAAAACCATTGTATAAAGCAATATGAGCAAAGCTCGCTAATTAAATACATATGATCAGATTGATATAATAGTAACAGCGGAAGTATTAAAAACAAATACTGTAAAAATCCGAACAAATGTTACTAAGCTTTCAAAAGCGCCTAAAAATCATATCCACACCATTAGGAATAAACTAAACTACATACAGAGTGTATGTGCCTACATGGTGATCAAAAGGAATATAAACAAAACAAGTAAGGAAGGCTAAGTTCGGGTGTAACCGAACATTACATACTCAGTTGAGAGCTGTGGAGATAAAGTAAGGGAAAATCACCATATTGTAAAAAGAACCTAGGGTAACCCTGGAATGTGTTTGTATGACATGTGTATCAAATGGAAGGTATTAAAGAGTATTTTAAGAGGAAGTTGACCATAGTTCTATAGATGGACGCCATTTAAGGATATCGCCATAAAGGTGGACCAGGCCTGACTCTAGAATTTGTTTGTACGATTTGGGTATCAAATGAAATGTGTTAATGATAATTTTAAAAGGGAGTGGGCCTAAGTTCTATAGGTGGACGCCTTTTCGAGATATCGCCATAAAGGTGGACCAGGAGTGACTCTAGAATTTATTTTGTACGATATGGGTATCAAATGAAAGGTATTAATGAGTATTTTAAAAGGGCGTGGGCCTAAGTTCTATAGATGGACGCCGTTTCGAGATATCGCCATAAAGGTGGACCAGGGGTGACTCTAGAATTTATTTTGTACGATATGGATATCAAATGAAAGGTATTAATGAGTATTTTAAAAGCGCGTGGGCCTGAGCTCTATAGATGGGCGCCGTTTCGAGATATCGCCATAAAGATGGATCAGGGGTGACTCTAGAATTCGTTTGTACTATATAGGTATCAAATGAAAGGTGTTAATAAGTGTTTTAAAACGGAGTGGGCCTTAGTTCTATAGGTGGACGCCTTTTCGGAATATCGTTAAAAAGTTGACCAGGGTTGACTCTATAATGTGTTTGTACGATATGGGTATTAAATTAAAGGTATTAATGAGGGTTTTAAAAGGGAGTGGCCCTTAGTTGCATCTGTGAAGGCGTTTTCGAGATATCGACCAAAATGTGGACCAGAGTGATCCAGAACATCATCTGTAGGGTACCGCTAATTTATTTATATATGTAATACCACGAACAGTATTCCTTCCAAGATTCCAAGGGCTTTTGATTTCGCCCTGCAAAACTTTTTCATTTTCTTCTACTTAATATGGTAGGTGTCACACCCATTTTACCAAGTTTTTTTCTAAAGTTATATTTTGCGTCAATAGACCAATACAATTACCATGTTTCATCCCTTTTTTCGTATTTGGTATATAATTATGGCATTTCTTTCATTTTTCGTAATTTTCGATATCGAAAATTGGGCGTGGTCATAGTCGGATTTCGACCATTTTTTACACCATTACAAAGTGAGTTCAGATAAGTACGTCAACTGAGTTTAGTAAAGATATATCGATTTTTGCTCAAGTTATCCTGTTAACGGCCGGGCGGAAGGACAGACGGTCGACTGTGTATAAAAACTGGGCGTGGCTTCAACCGATATCACCCTTTTTCACAGGAAACAGTTATCGTCCTAGAATCTATGCCTCTACCAAATTTCACAAGGATTGGTAAATTTTTGTTCGACTTATGGCATTAAAAGTATAGGATAGGATAGGTTAGGTGGTAGCTGCCCTGATAAGGATAGCTCACTTGGACAACACGAAGGTCCGTTGTGATACCACATACACCAAAAATAACGGTGACCTAGATCCAACTACTTAGAGAATCGTTGGGTAGCAACGATAAAGCTCCGAATGATACCGATCTCAACTTTGGATATATCCTCGGGAGATCCAAGTGAGTCGCGACCGAAGTACTTTCGCCTAATTCTGGCAAAAGCTGGACAATCAAGCATAAAGTGATTTGGTGATTCCACCTCATCATCCTCCATACAGCTGCAGCAGGATGGAGTTTCCAGTATATTGAGACGTACCGCATGGATACCCATGGGACAGTGCCCTGTCAAAACCCCAATGACCATTGATAGGTGAGCCTTAGTGAACCCAATTATTTCAGCAGACCTCCTGCCATCCACTTTCGGCCAGAAAGATCTTGCTACCCTGCAAGACGTGGTATCCGCCCAACGTTTGCTGAGCTGATTCGAGGCCCAGCTATGGAGGAGCAATCCATAGGTGGCCAGCGGGATCCCGAAGTCCCTACAGCCATCTTCATCCGGTTCAGTTGTACCGATGCGGGCTAAGAGATCCGCTTGAGAGTTACCCGGGATATCACTATGGCCCGGGACCCAGATAATCTTAATTGTAAAATAATTCGATGCAATCGCAAGCGAGGTCAGGCACTCCCAGACCACCCTCGATCGCACTGTAGTTGAGCTCAAGGCCTTGATAGCCGATTGGCTATCAGAGTAGATGTTAAATTCCCTAACCGTGGTAGCACTGGATAGCATTCCATCCACCGCATCCTTAATCGCAGCAATTTCCGCTTGGAATACACTGCAGTGATCAGCCAACTTAAACTTGCGGCTTAAATTTAGCTCTGGGCAAAAGACCCCCCCACCAACCTTTCCATCCAGCTTTGACCCATCCGTGAACAAGTTAACCGGTCCCATGCCCCAGATAATTCCTCTTCCCCAATCCTCTCTCTCTGGAATAACTGGGGTGAAGATTGTATAGGGAGCTGTTATCGGCATACAGTAGTCCGTTCTGTCCGGGATGAAGTCGAAACTGGTAAGAAGGCTAGAGTGTCCGCGGTCAGAAAGTCTATATCCCATATCACGAAGCCTGACCAACGACCTTGCCGCGGCCGCCTTTCCCGCAATATCTACTGGGTATATGTTCAGCATGACGTTCAGTGCCAAGGTAGGCGTTGTTCTGAGAGCGCCACTGATACCGATCAGCGCCGTCCGTTGCACTGACACTAACATTTTGGAGGTGCTCGCCGTGTCCAGTGCTTTCCACCAGACCAGCACCCCATATAGCAGAATCGGTTTGACCACCATCTCATAAAGCCAGTGTACTATTCTTGGCGAGAGTCCCCATCTCTTTCCGATAGCTCCTCTGCAGCAGTACAAGGCAATGGCGGCCTTCCTGGCCCGATCTTCCACATTGGGTCTCCAGGACAGTTTCTTGTCCAAAACAATCCCCAAATATTTAACCCTATCAGAAAGTACCAACGGTACCCCTCCAATCGAGGGAGTTCTGAAATCGGGCACCTTATATCTTCTTGTGAAAAGGACCAATTCCGTTTTTCCCGGGTTGACCGCCAATCCACATGATTCAGCCCACCTAGCCACAGTATCCAGGTAGCCCTGAAGAACATCGCGCAGGGCGCCCAGAAATTTGCCTCTGACTAGGATAGCGAGGTCATCCGCATAGGCAACCACCCGACAACCATTGGCTTCCAGCTCCACAAGAAGCTCGTTGACTACCACAACCCAGAGGAGAGGAGATAGGACACCCCCCTGTGGCGTGCCCCTGCACACCTTCCTCTTAATTATGGCCCCTCCCCACTCCGCTGCGACAATTCTGCCGCATAGAAATTTGCTAATAAATTCAACCAGAGCCGCCTCGACTCCTAAACCCACCAGAGCTCTTTCGATTGACCCCGGTAAGACATTGTTAAAAGCTCCCTCGATGTCTAGAAAGGCACCCAGAGCATACTCTTTGTGTTCTAGGGACCCCTCTATTTGCTTTACAATCGAATGGAGAGCCGTTTCCGTCGATCTGCCCTTGCAGTACGCATGTTGTGAAGCCGACAGTAACCCCCGAGGTATCATTTCCCGTAGGTACAGGTCAATCAACCGCTCAAACGTCTTAAGAAGAAACGACGAGAGACTGATTGCCCTGAAATCCTTAGGTGATACATGAGAGCTTCTGCCGGCCTTCGGAATGAAAATAACCCTAACCGTGTGCCAAGACTTCGGGATATAGTTAAGCCTGAGGCAGTTAGTATATATGACGGCCAACCAGCGGCAGGAAATCCCCAAAGACCTTTGAAGCTGCGCAGGAATGATTCCATCCGGGCCCGGAGACTTATAGGGCTTGAACGACCCTATAGCCCAGGTTATCTGACTTTCCCGTATTGGAATGGCAGGCACTTCTGCATGGCCAACGACCGCCGACCATGCAGGCGAAGATCCCTGCGCAACTGGGACATCGGGAAAATGATTGTCCAGTAAAAGCCTTAGGGACTCCTCGCTACTCATCGACCAGTCCCCACCATCATCTCTCAGATACCCCAGAGGAGCGGGGTTCCTAGAGAGTATTTTTCTAAATCTCGCGGATTCATTGCAGCCTTCTACGTTTTCGCAGAAGCTTCGCCATGCATCTCGCTTGGCTATCCTTATTTCATATTTATAAATCCCCAGACTCACCTTATAGAGCTCCCAGTCCGAGGGTAATTTACTCCTCCTGGCTCTGTTGAAGAGCCGCCGACTGGACGCTCTTAGGTCGTCAAGAGAATCCGACCACCAGGGCGGCTTGCCCTTCCCCCTGTAAGTTTTCAATGGGCAGGACAGCTGAAAGGCGCTATTGCTTGCCGAGGTGAAGTTTTCCACGAGAACGTCTATCTCAGATTCGGACAGGCCCGAACTAATGATAGGCACCGCAGGCAGTAGCTCTCCCAGCTTCCTACAATACAAGTCCCAGTTAGTACTTTTAGGGCTCCTAAAAGATATTTTACCGGGACGTTCTTCGTTCACTGAGAACTGAATATATCGGTGATCAGAGAACGAGTGCTCGTTGAGAACCCTCCATCCAGATATCCGACCTTCCAGTTCTCTACTAACCAGGGTTAGGTCCAGGACCTCCTCCCTTAACGCAGTAATAAAAGTCGGGTCATTCCCCCTATTACATATACAAAGTCCCTCATCTACAATAAAAGTAAATAAAGACTCACCTCTAGTGTTGGTATCCGAGCTTCCCCAAATGCTATGATGGGCATTTGCATCGGCACCGATGATCACGCCAACACCTCTCCGCCTTGCTTCAGCGGTGATTTCACCCAGTATCGCAGGTGGTGGTCCCACTACGTCCCCGTGGGGCATGTACGCTGAGACCACCCACATTTCATTACTTCCTCGCTCGAGGCAGACCGTGGTTACGTCAGCATTGCTGAAATTAGAGAGAATAAAAGCTTTAATCTCTTTTTTAACAAGCACACAGGATCTAGGCCCACTTGCCTCCCCATGCAACAAGGTGTTGAATTTTCCAGTCCTTAATCCAGAAATCTTACTGCCGTTACTACTCAGCCACGGCTCCTGGACAAGGACTATATCCACTCCGCCTTTTTCAAGGCAGAGCAACAAATTTGCGGAAGCCACCTTAGAGTGCTGAAGATTGATTTGACGGATTTCCATCAAAAGCGCTCTTCTTCCGCACCCCATCCTTGGCGGATTCGTATTAGTGTTGTCCATTCTAAAAAAAAAAAAAAAAAAAAAAAAAAGTCCCCCTCAAGGCCGCTATCCGGAGCCGATTGTGTAGTCGCCCTTTAACGATCTCGTGGTTATCTATGCTACGCAGGGAGGCCACGCGAGGGTTGACGCATTACCTTATGAGTAATGCGTTCAGAGCCAGACCGGACGCGAAGCGGGAAAATCTTCAACCGCACCTACACCACCAACTTAACGGCGACGGAGCCGGAACGTACCTTGAGGCCCGCCACGGTTTTAACGGGACGTGGGCAGGTGCAGCATTAGCCTACCAGCCATTTTGGTAGGGTTTCACCCCGACCTACTAAAGTGGCAGAATACCTCACCTACCAGCCCAATGTCATCAAGTCAAAATGTAAAGTGAAATCAAAGTCCTTAAACAGTCCAGTTCGTCACCGTTGTGTACCGATCTTGACTCTCCCTCCCCTGAGCTCGGCACAATGACTCAAGGGGTGCGGGTTTTATCGAGTTGTCCTCTCTAGATCCGCCATTATCAGTAGAAGCAGGGGCACCTCGTGCAGGACGTGATAACTAATCACGCGTGACATTCGTCACTATGGCCGGTCTAAGACTGATATCAGTCCCTGATCCAGAGCCTGAAACCACTTATGATATCCAAGCCAAGTATCTTAGCCCCCGCATTAAAAGTATCCTAGACAAATTAAATGAAAAGGGGCGGGACCACGCCCATTTTGAAATTTTCTTTTATTTTTGTATTTTGTTGCACCATATCATTACTGGAGTTGAATGTTGGCATAATTTACTTATATACTGTAAAGATATTAACTTTTCTTTTAAAATTTGAATTTAAAAAAAAAAAAATTTTTTAAAAGTGGGCGTGGTCGTTCTCCGATTTTGCTAATTTTTATTAAGCAGGCATATAGTAATAAGTGTAACGTTCCTGCCAAATTTCATCATGGTATCTTCAACGACTGCCAAATTGCAGCTTGCAAAACTTCTAAATTACCTTCTTGTAAAAGTGGGCGGTGCCACGCCCATTGTCCAAAATGCGTCATAAGTTCAACACACCTACCAAGTTTCATCGCTTTATCCGTATTTGGTAAGGAATTATCGCACTTTTGCGATTTTTAGAAATTTTCGATATCGAAAAAGTGGGCGTGGTTATTGTCCGATATCGTTCATTTTAAATAGCGGTCTGAGATGAGTGCCCAAGAACCTACATACCAAATTTCATCAAGATAGCTCAAAATTTACTCAAGTTATCGTGTTAACGGACAGACGGACGGACGGACGGACATGGCTCAATCGAATTTTTTTTCGATAATGATGATTTTGATATATGGAATTCTATATCTATCTCGATTCCTTTATACCTGTACAACCAACCGTTATCCAATCAAAGTTAATATACTCTGTGAGCTCTGCTCAACTGAGTATAAAAAGGCAACTCTTAGAGACCAATTGTACAGCGAACAACGGGACATTCATATGGCTTAGCAGCTAAAGGCTTGCACTGATATGAATGTTGGAGATTCGAGTTCAACGCTCAGCTCCCGAAAACCTAGCTGATGAAGAAGTGAAATTCAGAAACATGTCCTAGTAACCATCGCCGTTTGTAAACTTACAATTTTTCTCATATCAATTACAAAAACCATTGTATAAAGCAATATGAGCAAAGCTCGCTAATTAAATACATATAAACTCTTTTTATTGAAAATTAATTTCTATTTTTTAGTTCGGTTAGCTATAAAAGTGTCTTTTTTTTAGTTTTTTTAAACTTTTATTTATTAATCAAGGTTAAATGAATTGAAGCAAATGCTAATTAGTTTATTCACCCGGCCTTGAGGAAGTTTTTGGGCGAATAACCTGACAAAATTTCAAGTACAATAAATATTTAACAAACACCTTTTGTTCTATCAAACTAACTAGTAACAAGTAAGGAAGGCTAAGTTCGGGTGTAACCGAACATTACATACTCAGTTGAGAGCTATGGAGACAAAATAAGGAAAATGAACCTGGGGTAACCCTGGAATGTGGTTGTATGACATGTGTATCAAATGAAAGGTATTAAAGAGTATTTTAAGAGAGAGTAGGCCATAGTTCTATGTATGGACGCCATTTAGGGATATCGCCATAAAGGTGGACCAGGGCTGACTCTAGAATTTGTTTGTACGATATGGGTATCAAATGAAAGGTGCTACTGAGCATTTTAAGAGGGAGTGGGCCTTAGGTTTATCGGTGGACGCCTTTTCGAGATGTCCCCATTAAGGTGGACCAGGGGTGACTCTAGAATGTGTTTGTACGATATGGGTATCAAATGAAAGGTGGTAATGAGTATTTTAAAAGGGAATGGGCTTTAGTTCTATAGGTGAACGCCTTTTCGAGAAATCGCCATAAAGGTGGACCAGGTGACTCTAGAATATGTTTGTAAGATATGGGTATCAAATGAAAGCTGTTAATGAGTATTTTGAAAAGGAGTGATCCTTAGTTCCATAGGTGGACGCCGTTTCGAGATATCGCCATAAAGGTGGACCAGGGGTTTCTCTAGAATGTGTTTGTACGATATGGGAATCAAATGAAAGGTGTTGCTGAGTATTTTAGAGTGGGCATTAGGTCTATAGGTGGACGCCTTTTCGAGATATCGCCATTAGGGTGGGCCAGGGGTGACTCTAGAATGTTTTTTACGATATGGGTATCAAACGAAAAGTGTTACTGAGCATTTTAAGAGGGAGTGGGCATTAGGTTTATAGGTGGACGGCTTTTCGAAATGTCGCCATTAGGGTGGGTCAGGGGTGACTCTAGAATGTGTTTGTATGATATGGGTATCAAATGAAAGATGGTAATGAGTATTTTAAAAGGGAGTAATCCTTAGTTCTATAGGTGGACGCTTTTCGAGATATCGCCATAAAGGTGGACCAAGGGACACTCTAGAATGTTTGTACGATATGGGTATCAAACGAAGGGTGTTACTGAGCATTTTAAGAGGGAGTGGGCATGAGGTCTATAGGTGGACGCCTTTTCGAGATATCGCCATTAGGGTGGGCCAGGGGTGCTACTAGAATGTGTTTGTACGATATGGGTATCAAATGAAAGGTGGTAAGGAGTATTTTAAAAGGGAGTAATCCTTAGTTCTATAGGTGGACGCCTTTTCGAGATATCGCCATAAAGGTGGACAAAGGGTGACTCTAGAATGTTTGTACGATATGGGTATCAAACGAAAGGTGTTACTGAGCATTTTAAGAGGGAGTGGGCATTAGGTCTATAGGTGGACGCCCTTTCGAGATATCGCCATTAGGGTGGGCCAGGTGTGACTCTAGAATGTTTGTACGATATGGGTATCAAACGAAAAGTGTTACCGAGCATTTTAAGAGGGAGTGGGCATTAGGTCTATAGGTGGACGCCTTTTCGAGATATCGCCATTAGGGTGGGCCAGGGGTGCTTCTAGAATGTGTTTGTACGATATGGGTATCAAATGAAAGGTGGTAAGGAGTATTTTAAAAGGGAGTAATACATAGTTCTATAGGTGGACGCCTTTTCGAGATATCGCCATAAAGGTGGACCAAGGGTGACTCTAGAATGTTTGTACGATATGGGTATCAAACGAAAGGTGTTACTGAGCATTTTAAGAGGGAGTGGGCATTAGGTGCATAGGTGGACGCCTTTTCGAGATATCGCCATTAGGGTGGGCCAGGGTGACTCTAGAATGTGTTTGTACGATATGGGTATCAAATGAAAGGTGGTAATGAGTATTTTAAAAGGGAGTAATCCTTAGTTCTATAGGTGGACGCCTTTTCGAGATATCGCCATAAAGGTGGACCAAGGGTGACTCTAGAATGTTTGTACGATATGGGTATCAAACGAAAGGTATTACTGAGCATTTTAAGAGGGAGTCGGAATTAGGTCTATAGGTGGACGCCTTTTCGAGATATCGCCATTAGGGTGGGCCAGGTGTGACTCTAGAATGTTTGTACGATATGGGTATCAAACGAAAGGTGTTACTGAGCATTTTAAGAGGGAGTGGGCATTAGGTCTATAGGTGGACGCCTTTTCGAGATATCGCCATTAGGGTGGGCCAGGGGTGACTCTAGAATGTTTGTACGATATGGGTATCAAACGAAAGGTGTTACTGAGCATTTTAAGAGGGAGTGGACATAAGGTCTATAGGTGGACGCCTTTTCGAGATATCGCCATTAGGGTGGGCCAGGGGTGACTCTAGACTGTTTGTACGATATGGGTATCAAACGAAAGGTGTTACTGAGCATTTTAAGAGGGAGTGGGCATTAGGTCTATAGGTGGACGCCTTTTCGAGATATCGCCATTAGGGTGGGACAGGAGTGACTCTAGTATGTGTTTGTACGATATGGATATCAAATTAAAGGTATTAATGAGGGTTTTAAAAGCGAGTGGCCCTTAGGTGTATATGTGAAGGCGTTCTCGCGATATCGACCAAATTTTGACCAGGTGATCCAGAAATACATCTGTTGGGTACTGTTAATTTATTTATATATGCAATACCACTAACAGTATTCCTGCCAAGAGTCCAAGGGCCGTTGATTTCGCCTTGTAGAACTTTTTCATTTTCTTCTACTTAATATGGTAGGTGTCACACCCATTTTACAAAGTTTTTTCCAAAGTTATACTTTGCGTCAATAAACAAATCCAGTTACCATGTTTCATCCCTTTTTTCGTATTTGGTATAGAATTATGGCATTTTTTTCATTTTTCGTAATTTTCGATATCGATAAAGTGGGCGTGGTTATGGTCGGATTTCGGCCATTTTTTATGCCAAGATAAAGTGAGTTCAGGTAAGTACGTGGGCTAAGTTTAGTAAAGATATATCGGATTTTGCTCAAGTTATTGTGTTAACGGTCGAGCGGAAGGACAGACGGTGGACTGTGTATAAAAACTGGGCGTGGCTTCCACCGATTTCGCCCATTTTCACAGAGAACAGTTACCGTCATAGAATCTATGCTCCTACCAAATTTGAGAAGGATTGGTAAATGTTTGTTCGACTTATGGCAATAAAAGTATTTTAGACAAACTAAATGAAAATGGGCGGAGCCACGCCCATTTTGAAATTTTCTTTTATTTTTGTGTTTTGTTGCATCATATCATTACTGGAGTTGAATTTTGACTTAATTTACTTATATACAGTAAAGATATTAAATTTTTTGTTAAAATTTGAATTTAAAAAAATTTTTTTTTAAAAAGTGGGCGTGTTCTTCATCCAATTTTGCTAATTTTTATTTAGCACATATATAGTAATAGTAGTAACGTTTCTGCCAAATTTCATCATGATATCTTCAACGACTGCCAAATTACAGCTTGCAAAACTTTTAAATTACCTTCTTGTTAAAGTGGGCGGTGCCACGCCCATTGTCCAAAATCTTACTAATTTTCTATTCTGCGTCATAACCTCAACCAATCTACCAAGTTTCGTCGCTTTATCTGTCTTTTGTAATGAATTATCGCACTTTTTCGGTTTTTCGAAATTTTCGATATCGAAAAAGTGGGCGTGGTTATAGTCCGATATCGTTCATTTTAAATAGCGATCTGAGATGAGCGCTCAGGAACCTACATACCAAATTTCATCAAGATACCTCAAAATTTACTCAAGTTATCGTGTTAACGGACGGACGGACGGACGGACGGACGGACATGGCTCAATCAAATTTTTTTTCGATCCTGATTATTTTGATATATGGAAGTCTATATCTATCTCGATTCCTTTATATATGTACAACCAACCGTTATCCAATCAAACTTAATATACTCTGTGAGCTCTGCTCAACTGAGTATAAAAATTGCCTGGTAGTTGTTTACTTTTATATACGGAAGCGTCTGCACAATTGATTTGATATACTTGTTTGCGAACGTATATTTGGTATGTATACAATAACTGTTTTTTTAATGAATAAATAGAGAAAAGTACAAAGGCACACTTAATTAATTCTATCTGTTTTCAAACTGCTAATATGCTATATTGTATTCTCCTGCCACGAGCCAAATAAAAACGGCGTGTGTACTTATGTAGGCACGTGCGAAGTTATACCTGAACATCAGTTATACGTGAACATCTCGAAAATTTATATCTTCCAAAAGGGCTGTTGCTAAACATGAAGCAACGTATTGTTGAGTATAATTTCCTCGTTTCATTGTAACAGATACTTCTGCAACTGCTTCATTTGTAATTTGTGCTTCACCTGTTCCCATATTTGTTCCAAGTGGTTCGTATGTTGGATCACCACATAACTGTTAGCATTGTTGGTATTGTTGTAGGTGTTTCTTCTAATATGTCATCCATATATTCAGGTATTGGGTATTTTCTATCATCATGTTGATCCATCATAAATTCTTTTAAATGGTTTGTTATTAAACCACATAAGCATTCTGTTGTTTTTAACTTGCATTTACATTTTCTAATGCTGTAAATTCCTGAACTTTTTTCTGTGTTTAATGCTTTCGTCATATTTTTCAATTAAAACATTTAGTTTCTTAAAATACTACGTCTATCAGTTAGTAGAATGTTCAATTTATTCCAAATTTTAAACAATTTATCAATTACATGGGGAGTTAAATTTTTAAGCGAAAACATTTTACTTTGAATTTTAGTATGATCTCTTAAAAAAAAAATAAAATCTCAAAATGTTACGACTAGACGGTAAATTTAGATTATTTAATTCACTTGATAAACCAAATGCAATAATATCGTGTTCAAGTATATGTATGTTATAAAGTGGATTCAGATGATGTAGAAGGATTTCTTTCATCCATTTTAAATTTAAATACAAAAAGCTGTAGAAAAAAATGTTCCATAAGAAATTTGTTAAAAATGATAATATAGTAGTAAAAGTAGTTAAAAGTAAATTTTAGGCTAATTTCTCATAATTTAAGCCTGATATCTCTACTAAAGTTGAAAACCACTATTAACACAGATTGTGAAATGTACGTAAAATACCTTTCATGTAAGCCCAATATGATAATTTTGCTATAATTCTCTCAGAAGCTATGAAGATTTTTTGGCCAAACCCTACATTCATTTGGCAAAATATCTATTTTGCAAAAGTGGGGGACTCGAAATCGGACTTTGAGCTATGGTGTCTTCAGCAATTTTTCTTAGAATCATATGTAGATTACGCTTTTGCTATACTCCTGATGGAAAAAAATGTCACCCGCTCTGTTGAACAGGTATACAGTTTTATAGACCTTGGTGTTAATATGGACAGTAAACTTAACTTCAACCTTCATATTACTGCAACTCTTATTATGGCTAGAGGTGTCCTGGCGTTTGTAAAGCGATGGTCTAAAGAATTTATCGACCCGTACGTTACTAAAGCTCTATATACAACTTTAGTCAGGCCGATATTAGAATATGGTGCAATAATTTGATCATCTTGATCGGCTAGAATCAGTCCAAAAACAATTCTTACTTTTATTTTATCCTTAAGAGATTTCCATTGGGAGTCTACATATAAAAGTGCCGCCCTATACTAATCGTCTGAAACTTATTAATCTTCCCACCCTTGCTAGTCGTAGAAAAATGCTTGGAATTCTATTTATGATTAAATTACTAAATGTTTCGGTCTCTAGCTCATTTCTGTTGAGCGAAGTAAACCGTAATGTCCCTTCCCGGCCTTCAAGACATTTAAAACCTCTCCACCTAAAACATTGTGGAACAAATTTTGAATTAAATTAGCCCTCCCGCTGTTTGTGTCAGAATCACAACTCCCACTCTAGCACATTTGATGTTTCGGACTAGATTTTTGCATTAAAAAATCTATTATTTCCTCTCTTAATAGTAACTAACTGTATTTATTACCATACTGAACTCAGTTTCTACTAATTCTATCCATTATATGTATATATATTAATTTCTAATACGTTATTTATTTTACTTATCTGATGAGGTTTCCTCTGTAGCTGAGCAGTTTTAGATTTCGACGGTTAACAAACAACTGCCTTACAACGACTCGGCATGAACATATCCAACTGCGAAATTTAACTGTTTCTACCCGTTCAAAATTTATTTAAAAAAAAATAAACAGGCGCTTTCAATACCAGCTTAGCACGAATTTTGCTTCACCGAATTCACCAAGTAATTAAAACAAAACACTAAAAAAAAAGTTATATAAAAAATTTAAATGCTCACTTTGCATAATTTTTTCAAAAGATTAATAAGCAACAATTAATTCAAACAAAATGAACCAAGTCGAACATGTTTTCAAATTGTCCTTAAGTTGTTAAAAAGCAAGTTTCCCGAAAAAAGTGTCGATTTTTTAAAAAAATCTATATTCAAATTGCCTAAAACAGCGGTCGTCACCCCATAAGCGCTTTTGCGCAATTGTTTTTGTAAAACGCTTAGGCAAGCGCACCACACATCCCCGCGCACACGCATTCTACCCTCTCGCCAACAACCGAAGGTGGTCTGCTGTGCCCATTAGGAACTAAACTGCAATAATTTCGTGTAAAATGACTTTGAAGTAATATTTTTGGCTATATTTTTGGTTCACCTGTACGAAGGCAATAAAGCTTTGTTTGATTTATTAAATCAAAGGCATGTAGAAGTATTTTTAAATGCCTTCAAGAAAAAAGATGCGAAACGTTCATTTTGAAAGTTACCACGTGCGACTGGGTATGTGTTCGTGCCAACGCCATCTCTGCTCGCTGATTGGTTGTTGTTATTTTTTTGAGAAATCAAAATGAAGAATAGACATGTACGGACAAAAATTTAATAGAATATAATAAAGCTTGCTTAAGCGTTGATTGCTTATCGTATTTTTTATTAGTGCGTCGCAGAACGTAAACTATTTCGTCCCTCTGTTGGCCAAATCCTCTGACGTACATGCGCAGGCCGTATTTTGCGAATTTTGAAGTAATAAAATAAACTTTGAATATTTCTAAAAAATAAAATATATATTTAAATTTGTTTTTACAGTGTACTTTTTACTAGGTCCGTCGCCATTTTTTTATTGTTGGACATCAATTTTGTTTCATGTAGTTGTACTCACGCGTCCATAAGAAGTTTCTGGCGATCGCTGATCTATACAATCAATTAGTTTCCTCAAAAACTGAAATTTTTTTCTTTGGTTAAAGGAATAATTTTTTTTAAAAGGACTCAAGTACTCTTGATAGAAAAAAATTAAGAAAAATGTTTTCTCAATTTAATGAAGTTTTATACAAAACGAACCAGACCCGTGCGCATCTTGCGCAATAAATATAAAAAACTCATATCAAATATCGACAGAAATCATCTGTTCTATCAATCAAGCATCTATAAACTTACGTACGATTGCGCTGCCATCTGGCGAATGTTACCAAATGCCTGTAATGCAGTGTGAGTTCTAATCCAATATTCACAATAGTGCCATAGTACAAATAGATTTCATTGTTGGCTCACAATCTTCTATTTTTAACAAATTATTTTAATAAAATATAGCTAAACAAAAGCACTACGACTAATAATGCCCAAAGTTCGCTAATATCACGAATCCCCATATTTACAACCAAAACTTTTTTATAGATATGGATTCCAAATAAGAGCTAAAAAGGGAACTGTACATCGAAACAGCAATTAGAAACAAATATATAGGATAAGAAATTCTTACTAAATGCATTGAAATTTTCCAGAGTTAAAGAAATGTTAAGAAAATGTTTTTCTTATTATTAAGAATTCATGAGCTTAACATCGGCTTTAAATAATTGAATATTCAATTAATATGTTTTTCTTCCTTTTCCATAAGTGTAAGTATTTGGTAAATTTCTCGAGATCATACACATCACATACAAATCACATCAATGATCAAACGTAAGTACATTGTAAAGAAACTGAAAAGAAAGAAAGAAACATTTACTGGCATATTGCGATGGTACCATTTCGAGAATAGCCACGTAATCATCATCAGGGGATTTCGTAATGTTATCAAAGGTTTCACCTAGATGCGAACCGCAAATCAAACGATGAAACTGCAGTTGCCTTAACCACTAGGCTATCCTGCTTGTTTTTGTTTCCTAGCTTAATTCAGTTTATCTCATTTCTACACTAACAACACAACTGAGACATTCTGTCTATTAATTTGTGTGTTGTGTAGATTTGTTTTTGTAAAGTTTCTTTTCGTTGCGAATGAGAAGCTTTGTAAATTCGGTCTAAGTTTTACATATTTATGTTTGTTTTTAATGGTGTGTTCAATTTATAAAAAAAAAAAAAAAATAAATGTAAGGCGCGATAACCTCCGAAGAGATCTAAGGCCGAGCTTCTCTTCCAATTTGCGTCGTGCTCCTCTTGATTTTTCCCTACAAATTGGCCGGACGGGACCTACATGTTTTATGCCGACTCCGAACGGCATCTGCAAGGCAGATGAGTTTTCACTGAGAGCTTTTCATGGCAGAAATACAATCGGAGCGCTTGCCAGACACTGCCGAGGGGCGACCCCGCTTAGAAAAATTTTCTTCTAATTGAAAAATCTTATTTCTAAAATTTTGATGTTGCTTTGACCGGGAGTTGAACCCAGGGCATACGGTGTGATAGGCGGAGCACGCTACCATCACACCACGGTGGCCACGGTGTTCAATTTATACTTATTATTAAGAATTCACGAGCTTAACACCGGCTTATAATAATTGAATGTTCATTTATTATGTTTTTCTTCCTTTTCCGTAAGTGTAAGGTATTGGTAAATTTCTCGAGATCATACACATCACATGCAAATCACATCAATGATCAAACGTAAGTACATAAAATAAATACTGAATAGAAACAATTATAAGATCAGCAGTCTCGTGGCCCAATACCGGCGAAAACAAGAGTACAATTAGCAATGTTGGAAATAGTCGGCATATGAGTATACGGGTTTTAGCCCTTTATGAAACGCCGTGCGACTATGAAAGTACTGCAATCTAAACCCATGGGGACAAGTAGCATTACTTAGACGGTAGGAGTTAAGGTGCACGTTAAAGTCCCTTACTGACTTTAGGCGTTAGATGCTTTCTGCGAAGAAAAAATGGTGCGCGTACTTATGTACGCGAGTGAGAAGTTTTCTTCTCCGTCATTAAAAATAGTTTCTAAATAAATAAAAACAAGTAAGGAAGGCTAAGTGCAGGTGTGACCGAACATTACATACTCAACTGAGAGCTTTGGAGACAAAATAAGGGAAAATCACCATGTAGGAAAATGAATCTAGGGTAGATAATTGAGAAGGTGTTACCGATTTCCTGATGCATAGTGGGGGGGCTTGAATGATCGTCGCTTGGTGAAAACCTCGATTGGTGATGGTGGTGCCTTTTGCTGTGAGTTCCA
Source organism: Eurosta solidaginis (assembly GCF_040869045.1). Taxonomy (NCBI): domain Eukaryota; kingdom Metazoa; phylum Arthropoda; class Insecta; order Diptera; family Tephritidae; genus Eurosta; species Eurosta solidaginis. Next base: position 157,336 of record NW_027137047.1, on the reverse strand, counting down.
CTGCAGTCGGTTTATGTCAGACGAATAACTTTTCACAGTGCGTAATCTTTAGATACTTCAAGCTTTAATGTTAGCAAAATAATAATCACTGTTCACAGAGTTTAGTGCGTACAACTATTTGTATAAATGATTAAATAGAATTTACAGCCAACCGGAAAAAAAATAATGATGGTGATTTTATAGCTTCAGTGCAAAGCGTAGCTTGCCACTCAACCGCTCATTAATAATATCGTTTGAAGATATTGATAACGCCTGGACGGCCTTCAATTTCCAAACACTTCAAGGTTCTGGCTGAATTGCTGCACTCTATTTAATGCTCGGAACAAGTATGCGCGATTATCACAAATTTCGTATGGCCAGGGCACTTTAGTTGGCGAGATTCTCATAGAGGGATTTCAACTCGTTTGAAACGCGGGTAACAATAAAATTTATGGTATATGAAAACCGTGATTATCGTAGGGTTTGTGTAGCGAAGGATTTTTTTTATTAGTTGCACTCGAAAGAAAAATTTTGGTAAGAAAATTTTAAGCAAACAAATTCTCGACGATGATTTATGATTTTTCAATAATGACAATAATAAACGTAATGGCTGCTCTGATAGCTGTCGGTGATGACGGATCGCCCCACTGCACATTGCGGCGAATTTGTTTTAGTGGTTTTACGCGGTGGAGGCTGCCACACGTCCATGAGGAGACCCAGTGGGAACTTTAAAGGTAGATACAATTAATTGATTTTGTGGGTAATTCAATATAATACAATTCCATATAATAAAATACAGTACAAGATACGGAATAGATATAAATTCATGGATATACGAATGTACAAGAGGGATATGGGACGGGTGGCAGCCTACGCCGCGTAAACATCCTGGCCCGCCTAGGCGTACTAAGCGCCTAACGTGTGCTGCACCTCGGTCAGAGCCCGAACTGCTTCTTGAATTAATATTTTTCCAACTTTATGTTTGTAAGTTGACGTGCGCAATCCGGTGGCGGTGCATCGTATAGTGCGATTTTCGACATTTGATGGCCGTTGAGGTTGACGTGCATTCGAAGAACGATGGGTGACTGGTGGCTGGCGATGTCGACGATGAGCTGCGGAAATGCGACGGTGCAGCTCCGGGCGGCGTAATGTCGCACGAGCCTCCTGCTGTGGTGGAACGGCATATGACGGGTGGCGACCTCCGGTTTCCCGGTGTAGTAGGGTATGATGGGGATGCCCGCAGACCCGGCAGCGTTCGGTGGAGGTGCACTCGTCGGTGCGATGGGACAGCGCCAAGCAGTTGGTGCAATATTGATGTGCCCTAGCGATTAGTGCGCGTTGTTGCGGTTGCATGGCCAAGAAGGCAGGGCACCTCAAGAGGGCGTGATGCCGCATACACAATCGGCATTTCCGGTAGTCGGCCATCGCGGTATTGGTGTGTCATGGCGTGGCTGCCGGCACTACGACTCGCGATTCAAGCGAGCGGCGTGGTGCGGGAACCGGAGGGTGCTGACGATCCATCTGTGAAAGAGAATGTGAATGCGTATTAGTGGTATGTCTGAGAGGAAACGCCAGGTTAGGAACTGCCTGTGAGAGATACGGGATGATTCAGTTATGCTCTGAGATGGTGTCGATAGGTAATCTTAGTGGACTGTAGTTGGTTCGGGAGATGATAGGGAATCATGCGGGGCTGAATCAGGTTCCGCTGGTGGCAGGAAACACAATTTTGTGATAGGCCTGGTGAGCACACCGTTTTGCGTGCGTACGTCGACTACTCGGATATGGCCGTCTCTTCCTAGATGGGTGTCTTCCACGCGTCCTAGGCGCCATTCGGTAGGGGGTAGGTTGTCTTCCTTGATGACGACTAGATCGCCGATTTTAGGGAGCGGTTGAGCGGTTTGCCATCGATAACGCTTGTGTAACTCCATGAGATAGTCATTCTTCCAGCGTTTGCTGAATTTGTGATGTAAAACTTTCAACCGTTCCCAACGGTTGATCATAGAGAGGTGTTCATAGTTCGGCTCTGGGATGGCGAGAAGGGGTGCGCCTCGGAGAAAGTGGCCAGGTGTGAGGGCGGTGAGATCAGCTGGGTCCTGGGAAAGCGGGGAGATAGAACGAGAATTGAGAACGGCCTCGATACGAATTAATAGAGTCGAGAATTCTTCAAAGGTGAAACTGTGTGTTCCGGCGACCCTCTTAAGATGGGTTTTAAAGCTTTTGACGGCAGATTCCCATAATCCGCCTATGTGGGGTGCGCCAGGGGGTATATAGCCTTTTACGAGTGTTGGAGATCGGAGCATCGAAGCTTTTATTTGGAACGGACCGGCGAAGTCTACGCCAGTAGTAGTGAAAGGGGGCGCGAAAGTGCATCGTTCGGGGGGTAAAGCTGCCATTATTTGGGATTGCGTTTGACTTTACATTGGAAAATACATTTTTTCAGCTGAGGTTTGAGTCGGGGGGTGTAGAATTCCTGCCTCATATCTTGCTGTAGGAGGCGGAGGTCCGCATGGAGGAAGCCCTCATGTAGAAACCTTATATAGAGGGAAGTAAATCGAGCCTTTTCGGGGAGAATGATGGGATGACATTCATTGTAGGTCATGTCGGCGTTTACTAATCTTCCGTTGGCACGGAGAATCCCGTTTGTATCCAGGAAGGGGTCAAGTGCCAGTAGGGGAGTTCGCTTTCCGATTGGTTTTGAATTTTCGAGAGAGGCACTTTCGGAAGCGAAGAATCTCGACTGAGTCAAGCTCAGCAGACGGGTTTTCGCGCGCATGACGTCGGCGAAAGAGAGGGCGTGATCGTTAGGGGTACGATTGCCTCCTACAGCATTTCTAAGCCGAGTTACAAATTTCAACATGTACGCTGTTACGCTGCATGCAGCGCTTCGACTCGGCGAAGTTCGGGGAGTACAATATTTCTGGCCGTTGGTGTTGGCCAGTCCTCGGGGGGTCGGGAAAGCCACTCTGGCCCATTCTACCAGAGCGATGAGCTAGCTAGCTCGAGTGGGGTGTATCCTCTGGTGTCCATATCTGCGGGATTATCCTTGCTGCGTACATGTCGCCAAGTGGCATTGCCGATGAGGTCGATGATCTGCGCAGTTAGATTTGAGACATAGGTTTTCCAGGATAGAGGTGGTTTCTCAAGCCAGGCTAGAACGATTTCGGAGTCAGACCACATGATTAAATTTCGCTGATTGAGGCCGAGATGGGATTGGACAACTGCGACTAACTTGGCTAATAAGACCGCGCCGCATAACTCTAGTCGTGGCAAACTTATGGTTTTTAGGGGGGCCACTTTCCCTTTAGAGACTAAAAGGTGAGAAAAGACTTGAGTTCCTACGGTGGTTCTTACGTAAAGGGTCGCGCAATAAGCCTTTTCCGAGGCGTCGCAGAAGCCATGGAGCTCAACTGGTTTATCGGGGTGGTAGTTTATCCAGCGTGGTATTTGAATATCCGAGATCTTTGGGAGATTTTCGGCGAACTGCGCCCACTTGATGAGACGGAGGGGTTTCACTGGCTCATCCCAGTCAGTCCCGTCTAGCCATAGCTCTTGGATCAAGATTTTTGCTTGGATCATAATTGGCGTTAGCCACCCTGCGGGATCGAAAAGTTTTGCTATGGAGGAGAGAATTTGCCTCTTCGTGGCTGCAGTGGATGCCAGATTTGAGTCGACGGTATACGAGAATGTATCCGTTAGGGCGTTCCACTGGATGCCCAGGGTCTTGGCGGTGCTAGTCTTTTCGAACTCGAGAAAGTTTGTTTCCAGCAGATCAGTTTTTGATATTCTTTGGAGGATGACGGGATGGTTTGCCGTGATCTTTTTTAGGGGAAAGCCGGCTGAATTGAGAGCGTCTATAGTCTCTGTTAGGGATTGCTCGGCTGATTGGAGATCATGACTGCCAGATAAAATATCATCAACATACGTCTCGGATTTTAATATTGGGGCTGCGCGTGGATGGAAATCGGCTATGTCTTTCGACAGCTCGTGTAGAGTGCGAATAGCCAGGAAAGGCGTGCAGTTAACCCCGAAGGTGACCGTTTTTAACTTGTAGTCCTTTATTGGATTGTGTTCGGGGGTTCGGAATATTAGCCGTTCTCGGTCATCGGGGTGCAAGAGAATTTGGCGGTACATTTTCTCGATGTCGCCATTAAACACATATTTATATGTTCGCCATTTCAGCAACATAAGTCGGAGATCTGGTTGGAGGGTAGGTCCGGTACATAAAACATCGTTGAGGGAGTGACCGGAACCCGACTTTTTAGAGGCGTTGAATACAACTCTGACTTTTGTTGTCTTCTTGTCTGGCCTTACGACTGCATGGTGAGGGAGATAGAATGAGCAGTATTTACCAAGGGATTCTATTTCATTGGGACTGCATTCTTCCATGTGGCCTAGGGACAGATATTCTTCGAGTACCTAGTCGTATTGCTGCTTGAGATCGCCCTTTTTTGAGAGGGAACGTTCCATGCCTTGGAACTGTCGTAGGGCTGCAGTACGGGATTGACCTAGGTCGATATCGTTCGGGAATGTTGATTTAAATGGGAGCCGGACCATGTATCGACCGTTATCCATGCGAGTGGTGGTGCTTTGATAAAATTCTTCGCACATTTATCTTTTGGGGTTTCCACTCGCGTTCTGGGTATTTCTTCGATTTCCCAGAATTGTCTTTGCTGTTCATTTAGCTGGACATTCGTAACTACCCACGCTTGAGAGGAGTGTGATCCGAACTTTTCGGGGGTTTGGCCACTTATTATCCAGCCAAATATTGTGTTTTGGGCTAGCAGTGTGGGGGAGATCTTTTCGATGCCATTTAGCATTATTTGTGGGATAAGATCACTGCCTAATACCAGATCAATTTGGGAGGGGTTCTGAGTGTTCTGGTCTGCTAGCTTGAGATGGGACCATTTACGCATTTGGTCGTTATTTAGCCTGAGTGTTGGGAGTTGCCTAGTGAGCCGAGGTAGCACTATTGACTGGGCCTTTATTTTCACCTTGTGTTCATTGGAGACTAGGGTCAGTGAGCATAGCTTGTTGGAGGTTTGTACTACTCCGCCTCCCATTCCCGATATTTCAAATAGGGAGTGGGTATATGGGAGGCCTAGCTTGATTTGAGCTTTCGACGAGATGAAGCTACGCTCTGACCCTTGATCCACTAAGGCTCTGAGCCTGAAGCAGTCCCCTCGGTGTTCTATGGACACTATCGCTGTGGGGAAAATGATCTTGCTATCATTTTCTGCATGCAAAGATTGGATGCGGGCAGCGTTTGAGGTGGTGGGAAGAACCTCGTTGGGATCTGGGTTGGTCACGTCCTGACTAGTTTCTACTTGAGCTGTTGTTTTCCGAGGCCCATTGGTTTTGTGAGATCCTACGGCATCGTGGAGGGTGGAGTTGTGGCTTCCTTGGCAGTAGAGGCACGTTCTTGTGCTTGTGCAATCTTTTAAGAGGTGGGTTTGGGACAGGCAGTTTTCGCATAGATTGCTTTTTCCGTTCAGGGATTGCCAGCTTTTTGTAATGCAAGCAGCTTTGAAGCGTGTGGGAGTTCTGCTTGCACATTCTGCAAGCGTATACTTTTTGATGCTCGGCCACATGAGCATTTGTACGATTTTGGGAGTAGTTGTTGTTCTGCGGGGGGTTGCGGTTTTGGTTAGGGGTTTGAGCCTGCCTGAACTGGGGATTGTTTTGACTTGAGGGAGGCTTTGAGAAATTGGTGGAGGGTGGATTGTATCGGGATGTGGCTGGTCGCCATTGATACACCCTTTCCACTATCTCGTAGCGAGTAGTCAGAAACTGATCCATTTGGGACCAGTTCGGTAGGTCTCTTCTGGAGCTTAAAGATTGCTCCCAAAGCGCAACTGTATTTTCCGGGAGTTTTGAGGTTACCAGATATATTAATATGGGGTCCCAACTATCTGTCGAGACTTGTTGGGTTGCTAATATCTCGAGACAGTTATTAACGGAAGATTGCAATCGCTGAATGTCTTCGCTGTTTTCAGTCGGAATGGGCTTGAGGTTCATGAGGACTTTTATTTGATTGTCGACCAGGACTCTTTTATTTTCGTATCGGGATTTCAGAGCTTCCTAAGCCAGAGCAAAGTTGTCATCGCTAAGTGGGAATTGCTTTACTATTTGGCCGGCTTTTCCTTGGGTTTTGTACCTGAGGTGGTACAGTTTTTGGGCGCTCGAGGGTTTGGGGTGGTTGATATAGACCGCCGTGTACATGTCACGGAAGGACGGCCATTGATCATAACTCCCTTAAAATACTTCGGTGTCACAGGCGGGTACTTTGAGGTGCATCCCGGAACTTTCTTGGGGAGTGGCGTTGTAGCGGGGACGGGATTGCTTAGTACCCTTAGCTGGAGCTGATCGCCTATTCTTGCCTTTGTGTCTTAATATGTTATAAGGCAGTCGCGGTATTTATTGAAGGCTGAGGCCTTAAAGTCGACGGGAAGGTCGTTGTCATCTGACTCTACGACAGCGTCATATGCGCTCTGCAGCCTTTCCCAGAACACATCGATATTTTTGTCTTTTACTTCTAGGGATGCCTCGGTGTTATCTTGGATGTCGCTTGTACCGAACCGAGCGCAGTAATCCGAAAAGAGATCCGTTTCGGATATAAATTTACTTTCGACCACGGTAGCCATTCTGAAGAGGGACTTGCTTAATTTTACTTTAGCTATTTTGGGGATTTTTGGAGATTGCCGAGTGTTTATTTATATGGGCAAACCAAAGGGATAAGTTTTACTATTTGTCGAGAGTATAGTAGGCTAGGGCCAGTTAGACTCAATTGGGAGTAGTCTGGGTCCAGTTGGGATGACCTGCAGAATTTGCTGCTGGATATTTCAAACTATGTGAATGTGGCTGAATTTTTTGCTGGGTGTCGCTAACAATGTAAAAGTGGGGATATGTATTTAAATTATACCGCAAGGGACACAAGTTAACTTTGTGAAAGTATGAGTGCGATTTGCCGGTTTGTAATGCACCGCTTTCACGTATGTGTATATATGGGGGTGAGAATGTATATATATATATATATATATATATAACTTTATTTTTGGCGGGAAATTATAATTCTGGCGGGAGAAATTTGGATTTGGCGGGAGCCAACAAAATTTATTCGGGGGATATACTTAATATATGTACGTGTATGTATTGTTAAGAGGCTGGTTTCGTCAATGGCGACGAAGGACCATTAGATAATTGAGAAGGTGTTACTCACCGATTTCCTGATGCCTATTGGGGGGGGGGGGGGGGGGCTTGAATGATCGCCGCTTGGTGAAAGCTTCGATTGGTGATGGTGTTGCCTTTTGCTGTGAGTTCCACTGCAGTCGGTTTATGTCAGACCAATAACTTTTCACAGTGCGTAATCTTTAGATACTTCAAGCTTTAATGTTAGCAAAATAATAAAAGGGAGTGGACCATAGTTCAATAGGAGGACGCCTTTTCCAGATATCGCCATAAAGGTGGACCAGAGGTGACTTTAGGATGTGTTTGTACGATATGGGTATCAAATTAAGGGTATTAATGAGGGTTTTAATGGGGAGTGGCCCTTAGTTGCATATGTGAAGGCGATATCGATGAAAATGTGGACCAGGATGGCCCACAACATCATCTGTCGGGTACCGCTAACTTATTTATATATGTAATGCCACAAACAATATTCTTGCGATGATTCGAAGGGCTTTCGATTTCGTAGTTTTCTAAAGTTATATTTTGCGTCAAAGAACCAATCCAATTACCATATTTCATCCCTTTTTGGTTTTTGTATAAAATTATGTCATTTTTTTCATTTTTCGAAATTTTCGATACCGAAAAAGTGGGCCTGGTCAAAGTCGGATTTCGCCCATTTTTAATACCAAGATAAAGTGAGTTCCGATAAGTACGTGAAATATGTTTAGTAAAGATATATCGAGTTTTGCTCAAGTTATCGTTTTAACGGCCAAGACGAAGGACAGGCGGTCGACTGTGTATAAAAGCTGGGCGTGGCTCCAACCGATTTCGCCCGTTGTCACAGAAAACAGTTAACGGCATAAAAGTTATGCCCTTACCAAATTTCACAAATTTTTTTTCGACTTATGGATTTAAAAGTATTCTAGACAAATTAAATGAAAAAGGGTGGAGCCACGCCACGAAATTTTTTATATCGAAAAATTGGGCGTGGTTATAGTCCGATTTCGTTCGTTTTAAATAGCGATTTGAGATGAGTACCTAGAAACCTACATACAAAATTTTATTGAGATACCTCAAAATATACTCAAGTTATCGTGTTTACGTACAGCCGTACGGACGGATGGACATGGCTAAATAAATTTGTTTTTTCGCCCAGATCATTTTGATATATAGAAGTCTTTATCTATGTAGGAAGGGTTAAGACAAATGCAACTCTATACACGTTAGGACAGATTGGACGAAACGTTGCCGAACTTAACCAACGCCAACTACAAATGATACGAACAGCTAACGGACGATTCAAAAAGGACAGTTGAACACGGACACCCAATCTCGACGGACGCGCGACTTAAGAAAAACACATTTAAATTTGATTTATATTATATATATTTTAATTTGGATTTGTATTCACAAAGAAAATTATACGTCTATTCACTCTTAAGTGCAAAACTTGATTGATCTGTGTCAATGATAAAGATCTTTTAGAAGCTGAGAGAGCTTTTCTTAAAACGTTATTTTAAAGGCAGATATTACTGTTGTTTAAAGTATATAAAAATGGGAAATATTATAAAGTGGAAATATGAAAATGGAATTACATATAGAGGACAAAAGTAAGAGCTTACATATATTAAGTTTTTAAAATAGGGTGAATAGTTATTATATGAACGTAACTTCTCCATAGCTACAATTAAAGATATATCTTAAATTCTATTTCATTAATTGAGTTTTTGAGTTTCATATCATTATGTAAAAGGACAAACAAAATGAAAACTATATAAATATATATAAATACTTAAATCTTTATAACATATGATTATTATATTTTAAAAAATATTTTTATTTGCCTTCAAATATTATAATTTATTAAATTTTAATGGGCTCGAGGCAGTTTAAAAAATTGAAACACAGTTTAAATTTTTATATTTCAATTTTATTTGGTCGATATTTCGATCTCATTCTGAGATCATCCTCAGGAAACAATTGAATATGTTTTACCGACTCTGATATGATTATTATATTCAACCTTGTATATCAATCATGTCATTTTTATCATATTTAAATTTTCTCTTGATATTTGAGCTGTGAATGTTTTCGAGTTTGGAACTCTTATACTTATGTTGTTCTTTATGTCGTAGAGCTTTGTAATTCTTAATATAACCATCAGTTCTTTGTTCTACATAGTTTTCCCTAATTTTAGTTTGCTTATTAATATATTTTTCCTTTGTCACAATTTCCAAATTCAATGTTTATTGGTTTTTCTTTCGTAACAGAGTGGTAAGAGTTATTGTAGAATTCTATAGCTTTACTTATTTTATCTTTTATACCTAATGTCTTCTCCTCAATAGTAAGTACTCTTATTTTTTCGGAAATTGTATTGTGCAAACGCTCAATATCGGCATTGCCAGTGTGGTTGTTGGCTTTTGTCAGATGGAGAGCAATATTTTCAGCTTTCAAAAATTCCTTTATACTTATACCTTTAAATTCATTGTCGCAAATGAGCTTCAGAAAATGCCCTTTTTGAGACTTGTAGAGCCTTATTTTTTCTATTACGGTTTGACTATTTCTGTCTTCTAAATAGAAAGCAGTTGCAAATTTTGAAAAACGATCAATGAATGTCAAGAAGTTTGATTTTGAATTCGTATAGACATCCATATGTATTATTTGCTTTATATCTGAAGGAATTTCAGTTAAGTGGAATTTTGCTTTAATAGGTTTACGACCGAACTTTGATTTAGTGCATGTGGAACAGTTATTTATGTATTTATGTATTAAAAGCTTCAAATTAGGAATGTAAATTAATTTCTTTAGACCTAGATAATTTTCATTAATGCCTGTATGTTCGGTCTCATATTTATGATAATTATGGATTTGTTTAAAAGCTTCTTCTTCTGTATCTATGTCCCTTGCATTATATAAACAGCGGACAAATCTAATGTTTTTAAATCCTCCAAACATATATATTATTTTATTCTACAATATGCTATAATGATTGTCATCTAACTCGGTGTATATGCCCACTTTTCCACTAACTATGTGTTGTTTTATAATTGTCTCTAAATTATTTTCTAAGTCAGAAGGGCTTATATAAATCTTTTTATTTTTATGCTTTATTTCCATAGCTTTTTGTTTATTATTTACCAAAAGAATTTGAGTTTTGAATCTATTCACCACAGTTTCTAGAATGGGAATGTGGTCATATAAATCTTCAATTTGTGAGTGAAAATCATCAGGTATATTATTATATAAAGCAGCTGTCATATTAATTTCATTAGTATATGCATTAATCCTACTTAGTAAGTCCGCCACGCGGTTTTCCTTTCCCTTAATGTAGCTGACGTTAATATTAAAATCGCTTAGTTTGATAAGCCAACGATGAAGCCTCGTACTCATTTTCCCCTGCGATTTAACGAACAGCCATTTCAAAGGCTGGTGATCGCACAAAATTTCAAACTTGCTACAATACAAGTATGGTCTAAAATAACTAGTAGCCCAAACTATAGCAAGAAGTTCTCGTTCGGTTGCCGAATAGTTCCTTTCGTACTCGTTCAGAGTTCTACTTGCATAGCAAACTGGACGGCCGTTCTGTCGCAAGACGGCACCAAGAGCGCGCAAACTTGCATCAGTTACCAATTGAAATTCTTGGTTAAAGTCTGGGTACTTAGGTACAGGTGACTCTGTTATTATTTTTTTTAGTTTCTCGAAAGAATTTATGTAATTCGGGTCGTTTAAATTTAGTTTAACCCCTTTCTTCAGGTACCTTATCATCGGAAAAGCTACCGTAGAAATATCTTTCATAAATTTTCTGTAATAACCAGTTATGCTAAGAAACGATTTTATCTGCTTCATTGATTTTGGTAACTCCAACTTCAAAATTTGATCCACTTTAGTAGTATTAGGCTTAACTCCTTCGGGGGTTAAGACATGGCCCAGGTACAGGGTCTCCTTGGCAAAGAATTTGCATTTATTAATTTGAATTTTCAAATTTGCTTCACGAAGTTTTTTTAACACTCCATTTATATAGTTAATGTGCTCTTCGAGACTTGTAGAGAAAACTAAAATATCGTCCAGATAGACAACCCAAATCTTATTTATTAGGTCTAGCAGTATGCTATTAATTAGCCTTTGGAACGTAGCTGGAGCATTTTTTAGCCCGAATGGCATGCGAATGAACTCGAAATGACCATACGGGGTGGAAAAGGCAGTTTTCAACCGGTCTTCTTGTTTAACAAGAATTTGGTGAAACCCTTTTGCCAAATCGATCGTGGTAAAGTACTGTGCTCGACCTAATTTATCCAATATATTTTCTATATTGGGAATGGGAAACTTGTCGTCGACTGTTACGTTATTTAAAGCACGGTAATCGACTACAATCCTCCATTTCTTTTCGCCGGAACTATCCAACTTTTTAGGAACTACCCATAACGGGCTATTATAGGGCGAATTGCTTTCCTGAATGATTTTCTGCTTAAGCATACCCTCAATTTGCCTACATATTTCCTGTTCGTGTATTTGCGGATAGCGGTACATTTTCGAATACACCGGTCTGTCTGTTATAGTTTTAATTCCATGCTGTATTATATTAGTGCTAGTAAGGTTTTGCCCTTCTACATAAATAAGGTCCTTATAGCATTCAAGAATTTTCTCCAAAACAGTTTTTTCTTGAGAATTTAGCCCATGAAATAAGCTATCAAGGATTTGCTTCTCAATATTAATTTCCTCTAAAATATGGATTTCGCCACAAATATAAGGATTTGGCTGATAAAAATGTATCTTATTATCATTTAAGGAAATAGTTTTATTGTACATGTCTACAATACTACGCATTGGTGTCAATATATTCTGCCCTATAATTGCATTAAAATGTTTACCTTTAAAATCTACTAATTTCCAAGTCATAGTAGCGTTTTCATTAAATTCTATAAGGACTTTTGTAATTATTTCATGTGTTATATATGTGCTATTATTTAACGATGTCAGATAAATATTTTGCATCAGAGGTAATCTTTTATATTTTGGCAATATTTTTATATCAAGTAGCGAAGTAGTTGCACCTGTATCTATTAACGCTAAAATATTTTCACCATCAATAGTTAGATCGATCAATGGTAATGGTTTTTTGAGGCCGTTGTAAAAAAAATTACGTTTTCATCTGTGTTGTGATCACAACAACCACATTGTACATCTGCTTGCAAATGATCAAATTCCATTGGTGACACATTATTATTATTGTTATGGTTGTAAATGTCATATTGAGCAGAAGAAGACTTTGCTAAATTATTTCTGTTACCATTATTGTTTCTCATTTGAGAAGGTTGAAACTGAGTTGAATGAGAATTATTATTATGATAGTTAGGAAATCTACGGAAATTGCTATTATATTTATAGTTATTATTACGAAGCTGCCAATTAGTAAATTGTTTACTACAATATTGATTTGATGCTGGAAATGATGTTAATATTGGACTATCCAAGTGAATATTCATTAAATTGGCTTATGTTAAATTTATTAGAACCTCTCTGATTTGTTTTATTATCATTACGAACTAAACATTTTTCTTCTAATATTTGAAATGCATCTCGAATATTTGTAACTTTAGAATTAATAATGACTGAAGCTCTATTAACATCAATGTTATTAAGGAATGTGTGTAAAATAAACTTATCGACACGAAGTGGTTCATACTCTACTGGCTTTTCATTATCAAATTCAAACTTTTCATTGATTTTACAACAAATATTAAAAAGCTGCATATAATAACTTACAATATCGTTGTTTGTTATTGTGTGAGCACATTTATAAAGTTCATCGTAAGGCTCTCTTACTCCGAAATTTTTGACTAAGGTTCGTTTCACGCTCTCCCAAGTTGGTGACGCCCCCAACGTATGTATGATATGCAAAGCAGCGCCTTGTATTTTATTGAGTACTACTCGTTCATGTACGTATGCTAGTAATGTAGTTTTCTCCCTTATAATAGCTCTCACTGACTCCACTTCTCTTATGAACGATGATAAAGCGTAAGAATTGTCTCCTTTATATATTTGAATAGTTTGAGCATCTTTGATGATGTCAGTAAACGTCCGCTGGAATGCCATGATTACGTTTTTACTCAATTCTACACTTATTAAATTGTTCTTGCACTTCCGCTGTTAATGCTTTGTTATTGCCACTTTCTATGATGAGCTTCAAGAAACTGATTTTTTCTCTTTTTGTTTTTGTTTTTGTTTTTGTGAGTCTTGTAATATCGAGCTGGTCAATGTTCCTCAAATTCCAATTTTTTCACTAATATTTTTTTTCTTTTTTTTTTTTTATTTTTGTTGTTTTCTTGCGGAATAAGCGTAACAGTTATTTTTTCATCATAAATTTGCATTGATAACCAAATTCACTTCGTATTTTTTTTTTCTTCTGATTTAAATGATTATTTATTTAAATGTTAATTTGTACACATGTATATATGTTTCAATACATATAATTAAATATAAAAATGTTTAATAGCTTATCACTGTGAATGTAACACTTTTTGTGCTCTTCAGATTTACTGGTACACTTATATAAAATTTTCAGTATAACTTCAGTTTTTTGTTTTACTTAGATTATTATTATTTGGGTTAGCTTGAGCTAAGCGGTATGCGTTGCTTTGCCGTTGACTGCGCCACTTAAGAAGAACACATTTAAATTTGATTTATATTATATATATTTTAATTTGGATTTGTATTCACAAAGAAAATTATACGTCTATTCACTCTTAAGCGCAAAACTTGATTGATCTGTGAAAATGATAAAGATCTGTTAGAAGCTGAGAGAGCTTTTCTTAAAACGTTATTTTAAAGGCAGATATTACTGTTGTTTAACGTATATAAAAATGGGAATATTATAAAGTGGAAATATGAAAATGGAATTACATATAGAGGACAAAATTAAGAGCTTACATATATTAAGTTTTTAAAATAGGGTGAATAGTTATTATATGAACGTAACTCGCGCGCTTATATAAAAAGTAGTCAATACAACTTTAATTAAAGTTATCAATTTAACTATATTGAACTTAAAAATAATTTATCTACTATTAATCTAAACTATGTACTATTATAAACATTCTTATATTATAAAATAAAATGAATTAATAAATTTTAAAATAAAACAAGTAAGGAAGGCTAAGTTCGGGTGTAACCGAACATTACATACTCAGTTGAGAGCTATGGAGACAAAATAAGGAAAATCACCATGTAGGAAAATGAACCTAGGGTAACCTTGGAATGTGGTTGTATGACATGTGTATCAAATGGAAGGTATTAAAGAGTATTTTAAGAGAGAGTAGGCCATAGTTCTATGGATGGACGCCATTTAGGAATATCGCCATAAAGGTGGACCAGGGCTGACTCCAGAATTTGTTTGTACGATATGGGTATCAAATGAAAGGTATTACTGAGCATTTTAAGAGGGAGTGGGCCTTAGGTCTATCAGTGGACGCCCTTTCGAGATATCGCCATTAAGGTGGACCAGGGGTGACTCTAGAATGTGTTTGTACGATATGGGTATCAAATGAAAGGTGTTACTGAGCATTTTAAGAGGGAGTGGGCCTTAGGTCTATCAGTGGACGCCCTTTCGAGATATCGCCATTAAGGTGGACCAGGGGTGACTCTAGAATGTGTTTGTACGATATGGGTATCAAATGAAAGGTGGTAATGAGTATTTTAAAAGGGAATGGGCTTTAGTTCTATAGGTGAACGCCTTTTCGAGAAATCGCCATAAAGGTGAACCAGGGGTGACTCTAGAATATGTTTGTACGATATGGGTATCAAAGGAAAGCTGTTAATGAGTATTTTGAAAAGGAGTGATCCTTAGTCCATAGGGGGCCGCCGTTTCGAGATATCGCCATAAAGGTGGACCAGGGGTGTCTCTAGAATGTGTTTGTACGATATGGGAATCAAATGAAAGGTGTTACTGAGCATTTTAAGAGGGAGTGGGCATTAGGTCTATAGGTGGACGCCTTTTCGAGATATTGCCATTAGGGTGGGCCAGGGGTGACTCTAGAATGTTTGTACGATATGGGTATAAAACGAAAAGTGTTACTGAGCATTTTAAGAGGGAGTGGGCAATAGGTCTATAGGTGGACGCCTTTTCGAAATGTCGCCATTAGGGTGGGCCAGGGGTGACTCTAGAATGTGTTTGTATGATATGGGTATCAAATGAAAGATGGTAATGAGTATCTTAAAAGGGAGTAATCCTTAGTTCTATAGGTGGACGCCTTTTCGATATATCGCCATAAAGGTGGACCAAGGGTGACTCTAGAATGTTTGTACGATATGGGTATCAAACGAAAGGTGTTACTGAGCATTTTAAGAGGGAGTGGACATTAGGTCTATAAGTGGACGCCTTTTCGAGATATCGTCATTAGGGTGGGCCAGGGGTGACTCTAGAATGTGTTTGTACGATATGGGTATCAAACGAAAGGTGTTACTGAGCATTTTAAGAGGGAGTGGGCATTAGGTCTATAGGTGGACGTCTTTTCGAGATATCGCCATTAGTGTGGGCCAGGGGTGACTCTATAATGTTTGTGCGATATGGGTATCAAACGAAAGGTGTTACTGAGCATTTTAAGAGGAAGTGGGCATTAGGTCTATAGGTGGACGCCTTTTCGCGATATCGCCATTAGGGTGGGCCAGGGGTGACTCTAGAATGTGTTTGTACGATATGGGTATCAAATGAAAGGTGGTAATTAGTATTTTAAAAGGGAGTAATCCTTAGTTCTATATGTGGACGCCTTTTCGAGATATCGCCATAAAGGTGGACCAAGGGTGACTCTAGAATGTTTGTACGATATGGGTATCAAACGAAAGGTGTTACTGAGCATTTTAAGAGGGAGTGGGCGTTAGGTCTATAGGTGGACGCCTTTTCGAGATATCGCCATAAAGGTGGACCAAGGGTGACTCTAGAATGTTTGTACGATATGGGTATCAAACGAAAGTTGTGACTGAGCATTTTAAGAGGGAGTGGGCATTAGGTCTATAGGGGACGCCTTTTCGAGATATCGCCATTAGGGTGGGCCAGGGGGACTCTAGAATGTTTGTACGATATGGGTATCAAACGAAATGTGTTACTGAGCATTTTAAGAGGGAGTGGGCATTAGGTCTATAGGTGGCCTTTTCGAGACATCGCCAATAGGGTGGGCCAGGGGTGACTCTAGAATGTTTGTACGATATGGGTATCAAACGAAAGGTGTTACTGAGCATTTTAAGAGGGAGTGGACATTAGGTCTATAGGTGGACGCCTTTTCGAGATATCGCCATTAGGGTGGGCCAGAGGTGACTCTAGAATATTTGTACGATATGGGTATCAAACGAAAGGTGTTACTGAGCATTTTAAGAGGGAGTGGGCATTAGGTCTATAGGTGGACGCCTTTTCGAGATATCGCCATTAGGGTGGGCCAGGGGTGACTCTAGAATGTGTTTGTACGATATGGATATCAAATTAAAGGTATTAATGAGGGTTTTAAAAGCGAGTGGCCCTTAGATGTATATGTGAAGGTGTTCTCGCGATATCGACCAAAATGTGGACCAGGTGATCCAGAAAATCATCTGTCGGGTACTGCTAATTTATTTATATATGCAATACCACTAACAGTATTCCTGCCAAGATTCCAAGGGCTGTTGATTTTGCCTTGTAGAACTTTTTCATTTTCTTCTACTTAATATGGTAGGTGTCACACCCATTTTACAAAATTTTTTCCAAAGTTATATTTTGCGTCAATAAACCAATCCAGTTACCATGTTTCATCCCTTTTTTCGTATTTGGTATAGAATTATGGCATTTTTTTCATTTTTCGTAATTTTCGATATCGATAAAGTGGGCGTGGTTATGGTCGGATTTCGGCTATTTTTTATACCGAGATAAAGTGAGTTCAGATAAGTAGGTGGGATAAGTTTAGTAAAGATATATCGGTTTTTGCTCAAGTTATTGTGTTAACAGCCGAGCGGAAGGACAGACGGTGGACTGTGTATAAAAACTGGGCGTGGCTTCCACCGATTTCGGCCATTTTCACAGAGAAAAGTTACCGTCATAGAATCTATGTACCTACCAAATTTGAGAAGGATTGGTAAATTTTTGTTCGACTTATGGCATTAAAAGTATTCTAGACAAACTAAATGAAAATGGGCGGAGCCACGTCCATTTTGAAATTTTCTTTTATTTTTGTATTTTGTTGCATCATATCATTACAGGAGTTGAATTTTGACTTAATTTACTTATATACAGTAAAGATATTAAATTTTTTGTTAAAATTTGAATTAAAAAATTTTTTTTTTTAAAAAGTGGGCGTGTTCTTCATCCAATTTTGCTAATTTTTATTTAGCACATATATAGTAATAGTAGCAGCGTTCCTGCCAAATTTCATCATGATATCTTCAACGACTGCCAAATTACAGCTTGCAAAACTTTTAAATTACCTTCTTGTAAAAGTGGGCGGTGCCACGCCCATTGTCCAAAATCTTACTAATTTTCTATTCTGCGTCATAACGTCAACCCATCTGGCAAGTTTCATCGCTTTAATTGCCTTTGGCAATGAATTATCGCATTTTTTCGGTTTTTCGAAATTTTCGATATCGAAAAAGTGGGATTGGTTATAGTCCGATATCGTTCATTTTAAATAGCGATCTGAGATGAGTGCCCAGGAATCTACATACCAAATTTCATCAAGATAGCTCAAAATTTACTCAAGTTATCGTGTTAACGGACGGACGGACGGACGGACATGGCTCAATCAAATTTTTTTTCGATCCTGATTATTTTGATATATGGAAGTCTATATCTATCTCGATTCCTTTATATATGTACAACCAACCGTTATCCAATCAAACTTAATATAATCTGTGAGCTCTGCTCAACTGAGTATAAACACTACATCTAAATCGATTAGTTTATGCCAGGCACCGCCGAGGGCGACACCGCTTAGAAAAATTTTCTTCTAATTGAAAAACTTTGTTTTTTTATACTCAGTTGAGCAGAGCTCACAGAGTATATTAACTTTGATTGGATAACGGTTGGTTGTACAGGTATAAAGGAATCGAGATAGATATAGACTTCCATATATCAAAACCATCAGTATCGAAAAAAAATTCGATTGAGCCATGTCCGTCCGTCCGTCCGTCTGCCCGTTAACACGATAACTTGAGTAAATTTTGAGGTATCTCGGTGAAATTTGGTATGTAGGTTTCTGGGCACTCATCTCAGATCGCTATTTAAAATGAACGATATCGGACAATAACCACGCCCACTTTTTCGATATCGAAAATTTAGAAAAATCGAAAAAGTGCGATAATTCATTACCAAATACGGACTAAGCGATAAAACTTGGTAGGTGAGTTGATCTTATGACGCAGAATAGAAAACTAGTAAAATTTTGGACAATGGGTGTGGCACCGCCCACTTTTAAAAGAAGGTAATTTAGAAGTTTTACAAGCTGTAATTTGGCAGTCGTTGAAGATATCATGATGAAATTTGGCAGGAACGTTACCCTTATTACTATATGTCTGCTTAATAAAAACTAGCAAAATCGGAGAACGACCACGCCCACTTTTTAAAAAAAAATTTTTTTTAATTCAAATTTTAAAAGAAAAGTTAATATCTTTACAATATATAAGTAATTTTTGTCAACATTCAACTCCAGTAATGATATAGTGCAACGAAATACAAAAATAAAAGAAAATTTCAAAATGGGCATGGCTCCGCCCTTTTTCAATTAATTTGTCTAGGATACTTTTAATGCCATAAGTCGAACAAAAATTTACCAATCCTTGTGAAATTTGGTAGAGGCTTAGGTTCTAGGACGATAACTGTTTTCTGTGAAAAAGGGTGAAATCGGTTGAAGCCACGCCCACTTTTTATACACAGTCGACCGTCTGTCCTTCCGCTCGACCGTTAACACGATAACTTGAGCGAAAATCGATATATCTTTACTAAACTCAGTTCACGTACTTATCTGAACTCACTTTGTATTGGTGTAAAAAATGGCCGTAATCCGACTATGACCACGCAAATTTTTCGATATCGAAAATTACGAAAAATGAAAAAATGCCATAATTATATACCAAATACGAAAAAAGGGATGAAACATGGTAATTGTATTGGTCTATTGACGCAAAATATAACTTTAGAAAAAACTTGGTAAAATGAGTGTGACACCTACCATATTAAGTAGAAGAAAATGAAAAATTTTTGCAGGGCGAAATCAAAAGCCTTTGGAATCTTGGAAGGAATACTGTTCGTGGTATTACATATATAAATAAATTAGGGGTACCCGACAGATGATGTTCTGGATCACCCTGGTCCACATTTCGGTCGATATCTCGAAAACGCCTTTACTTATACAACTAAGGGCCACGCCCTTTTAAAACCCTCATTAATACCTTTAATTTGATACCCATATCATACAAACACATTCTAGAGTTACCCCTGGTCCACGTTTATGGCGATATCTCGAAAAGGTGTCCACATATAGAACAAAGGCCCACTCCTTTTTAAAATATTCATTAACACCTTTCATTTGATACCCATATCGTACAAAAAAATTCTAGAGTCACCACTGGCCCACCCTTATGGCGATATCTTGAAAAGGCATCCACCTATAGAACTAAGACCCACTCCCTTTTAAAATAC
Source organism: Eurosta solidaginis (assembly GCF_040869045.1). Taxonomy (NCBI): domain Eukaryota; kingdom Metazoa; phylum Arthropoda; class Insecta; order Diptera; family Tephritidae; genus Eurosta; species Eurosta solidaginis. The sequence continues at coordinate 137,538 of NW_027137047.1, read as the reverse complement.
TCATTACCACCTTTCATTTTGATACCCATATCGTACAAACAAATTCTAGAATCACCCCTGGTCGACCCTTATGGCGATATCTTGAAAAGGTGTCCACCTATAGAACTGAGGCCCACGCCCTTTTAAAATACTCATTAACACCTTTCATGTGATACCCATATCGTACAAATGCATTCTAGAGTCAACCCTGGTCCATTTTTATAACGATATTCCGAAAAGGCGACCACCTATAGAACTAAGGCCCACTCCCTTTTAAAATACTCATTACCATCTTTCATTTGATACCCATATCGTACAAACAAATTCTAGAGTCACCCGTGGTCCACCTTTATGGCGATATCTCGAAAAGGCATCCCATCCACCTATAGAACTAAGGCCCACTCCCTTTTAAAATATTCATTAACACCTTTCATTTGATACCCATATCGTACAAACAAATTCTAGAGTCACCCCTGGTCCACCTTTATGGCGATATCTTGAAAAGGCGTCCAGCTATAGAACTTAGGCCCACTCCCTTTTAAAATACTCATTAACACCTTTCATTTGATACCCATATCGTACAAATGCATTCTAGAGTCAACCCTGGTCCATTTTTATAACGATATTCCGAAAAGGCGACCACTTATAGAACTAAGGCCCACTCCCTTTTAAAATACTCATTAACACCTTTCATTTGATACTCATGTCGTACAAAAAAATTCTAGAGTCACCCCTGGTCCACCTTTATGGCGATATCTCGAAAAGGCGTCCACCTATAGAACTTAGGCCCACTCCCTTTTAAAATTATCATTAACACATTTCATTTGATACCCATATCGTACAAACAAATTCTAGAGTCAGGTCTGGTCCACCTATATGGCGATATCCCTAAATGGCGTCCATCTATAGAACTATGGCCCACTTCCTCTTAAAATACTCTTTAATTCCTTCCATTTGATACACATGTCATAAAAACACATTCCAGGGTTACCCTAGGCTCGCATAGCACAGCATCTAAATGCGTGTTAGAGTGCAAGCAGTCTCTGGAGAGAATCGGGACAGGGAGAAGCATACATCTATATTGGGTCCCAGGGCATATGGGAATAGATGGGAATGAAAAAGCGGACGAATTAGCTAAAAAGGGCGCATCCCTTGAAGCTTGCTCCGTAGACGTCCCAATTAGATTGGGCGAGATTAAGCGAAGGCGAGAGGTGCACATGATCGACCAAGCAGAAAAGGCGTGGGTTCAAGCGCGGGGCTGTAAAGTGTCGAAGATTATGTGTAGGTCTTACAACCTTAGACTAACACAGTTGTTTCTATCATTAAAAAGAGAGGACTGTAGACTCATGACGGGTATTCTGACTGGACACTGCCTTCTGGCGTCACATGCCTTTAAATTAGGCTTGGTCAGTGATAGCAGGTGTAGGAAGTGCGGGTTGGAGGAGGAAACGATCGAGCACGTTCTGTGCTCGTGCCCTGCACTTGCCAGGCTAAGACTCCAGCTATTAGGAGTGATACAGCTGTCAGATCTAGAAGCAGCAAGTGGCTTAAGTCCTAGGAAGCTTCTAGTATTTGCCAAGAGGACGGAGTTATTTTATAACATAGGTCCTGGTTTTTGATAGGGTTTTTCAGTTTGGTCGTTAAAACAAACTTCTGGTAACACTACGGACTCAAACAGTCTATGTGAGGTCCTCATGGACCGGCCAGTTCAACCTACCTACCTACCCTAGGCTCTTTTTACAAAATGGTGATTTTCCCTTACTTTGTCTCCACAGCCCTCAACTGAGTATGTAATGTTCGGTTACACCCGAACTTAGCCTTCCTTACTTGTTTTTTTTTTGTTTTTTTTAATGTTGCTTTGCCCGGGGCGAGAACCCAGGATTTTCGTTGTGGATTTTCGATGTGGTAGGCGGAGCACGCTACCATCACACCACGGCAGCCACCTATTAGTTTCTAATTGCATGCAAATAATTAGTTACAATAAAATAATAAGAATACTGGAAAAAGATTGTCAATAAAGTTAATAAAGTTCAGTCTAAATTTGAAATATTAAAAAAATAAATATTTATTTGCTTACATTAAGTGTAGCATAAATTTGCGAGTTAATCGAATGTTATTTTTTTTAAATTATATCCACTTACGTAGCGTCTTCCAGTAATGTCTAAATCGGAGCTTCGGCTATCAGTTGCTTATGATAAAAAGGGCTAGGTACCTATGTATAAAATTTCAGGCAAATCAGATCATAAATCGAGTTTGTTGGAATAGACTGGTCCATGGTCCACTTTCCGAAAAGAAAGGAAGTTCCCCTATACCAAATGTCTAGCAAATCGCAATTTAAACTGTCTCAAGTCGAATAGCTCGGCCCCTGGCCCACTTCCCGGAATTAAAAGGTTCTCAAATATTATCTTTGTCAAAGAGGTACCCATGTACCGAATTTCAATATTAGGAATTACATAAAATTATTTGGAATAGGCCCACTTTACGGACCAAATTGTGAATCTAAAGAATTCTCAACCCCCTTGAACATACCCACAAAAATTTATTAAGATAGATCCAGTAATTTAGGAGGAGCTCAGTAACAAACACACGTACAGTAAGTGTATGAGTATGTGCTAAAAAGTGATGAATAGTATTTGTGAAGAAAATTTATTTTATCTCTGCAGAAAATTATACTCACCTGTTCAAAAAAGCTACTTACCTGCGAAGGAAATTGTACTCATCTTTGAAAATTTCACAAACCTTAATTTATTAAAAATCAAAAAAAAAAAAAAAAATTGTTATGACCTTAAAAATCCCTGTGAAAAGAGTTGCAAAAACAACCCCCACTAGAGTTTGCAAAATTTTTTTAAAAGTGCTGTACAAAATCAAATCCACACAACTGCCATAACATCTTCCAGTAATGACTGAATACTTCAGTTATCTATCAGTGGCTCATGATAAAATGAAACCAAAGGTATATGCCCAAATTCAGGCAAATCGGATAATGAATATGATTTTTTGGAATAGACCGGTCCTGGCCCAATTCCCAAAAAAAAACCATCGGTAAAGGACAACCCAAAGTTCAGGCAAATCGAACACTGAATTGAATTTGTTCGAATAGATCGGTCCCTGGTCCACTTCCCACAAAAAACTTTACAGGAGCACTCTCAGGGTTCACACAATAAATACGATTTGTTACAACTGATTAAACCCGGGTCCACTTTCCGAAAAGAAAGTAGTACCCCTATACCAAATTTCAAGCAAAACGCACTATAAACTGTTTTATATAGAATAGGTCGGCCTTGGTCTACAAATTCATTAACTCGCCTACTTTAGAAATTATCGATATGGCGGAAAAACAAGAACTAATTAATTGGCTGTGTAAAGATTATGACAAAGACGCTATGCTAGCCATAAGATTGGTTGGGTCAGACGTTTTATGGATCGGTAAAATATTCTTTTTTGTCATGGTTTATTCATTATCTAGGGAACATTAAAGCTATGATTAAAGTTTGATCTCACAACCTAAGGCATTTGCATGCGTCACACTTTAATTGAATACAACCAATTTGTTATTTAAATAGCAATTATAAACATTTATTAGTAAATAAAACTTCCAAACAAACACAGTTTATTTCATTACTTTGAATTTATAAAAGCTTTAACTCTTTCATTACATATACTTGTATATACACCCGGAAAAAAGGGGTCAGTAGGGATTACGCCAATTGATAGCACAGCACAAAGTTCTTCATTTGCAACGCCCGGGGCACCGTAATCGCCAGAACGTGTTGCAGCTAATGTACTTGAAGCACAAATCATTGATTCTGTTAAAACCTTCCCTGCCTGCCGATAACGATTCGCACAAACGGCCTTGTCAAATATATGCAAGTAAGCAGATTGGAGTATAGGCGAATTGGCCCCATTGAAAAGACTTGTGGAACCCCATCCACTAACTTTCATTGGTGCGTGGTTCTGTAATGTAGTACTGCAAAGTGGTATTGCTTTTATTGCATCACGCTGGATAAAGGCCTCACTCAATTTAATCACTGCAACATCCATATCATATGTTTCGTCATTAAACTCAGGTGGAACATGTATTCTCTGTACATTCTGAATTTTGCCATTCGCTTCTAAATCACATAAATTGGATACACCTGCTCCAACCGTGTAGTAACGCTCCCTTAAATCCTTAAAGCAATGTGCAACGGAAACCACCGACTGCAAAGTAATTAAAGATCCAGTGCAAGTATATATGCCGTTATAATTTATGGATACCACATGCGGGCTATCCACTATAGGACAATAAACGCCACCATGAACGCGATATTCCGAATTAGTTTTAGCCAAAAAAAAAACTCAGAGCGACAAATAGAATCACGAAAAAAATGCTTGAATTCATATTATTTTGCAACTCTTTGTCGATTGTTAAGTTTAAGGTGAAGCAATTTAAATTTTGTGGGCGCTATTTATACAAAATTTTGTTGTGTGAAAAAAAAAACAACAAAAGCTTTTTCCTCTGAATCTGAGGAATAACAATATTTTTTAATCAAGGTTAAATGAATTGAAGTAAATGCTAATTATTTTATTCACTCGGCCTTGAGGAAGTTTTTGGGCGAATAACCTGACAAAATTTCAAGTACAATAAATATTGAACAAACACCTTTTGTTCTATCAAACTAACTAGTAAAAATTGCCTGGTAGTTGTTTACTTTTATATACGGAAGCGTCTGCACAATTGATTTGATATACTTGTTTGCGCACGATTATGTGATATGTATACAATAACTGTTTTTTTAATGAATAAATAGAGAAAAGTACAAAGGCACACTTAGTTAATTCTATCTGTTTTCAAACTGCTAATATGTTATATTGTGTTCTCCTTCCACGAGCCAAATAAAAACGGCGTGTGTACTTATGTAGGCACGTGCGAAGTTATACCTCTTTATCATTATTAAACAATTGCTTTTAACTGCATAAAAATGATACATGATAAATCAAACTCCATTACAGCTCATAAGTTTTCGTAATATGTTTGAGGTAAACGGTTTTTAATTAGCAAAATAAGAACGCCAATAAAACTATTTTCAACAAGGAAATCTTACTTACTTACTTACTTAATTGGCGCTTAACCGTCTAAATGGTTATGGCCGTCCAACAAGGCGCGCCAGTCGCTCCTTCGCTCCGCCAACCGGCGCCAATTGGTCACAACAAGGGAGTTTAAATCGTTTTCCACCTGGTCCTTCCAACGGAGTGGGGGCCGCCCTCTACCTCTGCTTCCATAGGCGGGTTCTGATAGAAACACTTTCTTGGCCGGAGCATCATCTTTCATTCGCATAACATGGCCTAGCCAGCGCAGCCGCTGCGTTTTAATTTGCTGGACTATGTTGATGTCTGCGTATAGCTCGTACAGCTCATCATTAAATCTTCTTCGGTACTCGCCATCGCCAACGCGTAGAGGTCCATAAATCTTTCGAAGAACTTTTCTCTCGAACACTCCCAAAGCCACTTCATCTGCTGTTGTCATGGTCCATGCTTCTGCCCCATATAGCAGGACGGGTACGATAAGTGACTTGTAGAGTATGATTTTCGTTCGCCGAGAGAGGACTTTACTTTTCAATTGCCTACCTAGTCCAAAGTAGCATTTATTGGCAAGATTGATTCTTCGCTGAATTTCAGTGCTGATGTTGTTGCTAGTGTTGATGCTGGTTCCCAAATAAACGAAGTCTTTTACTATTTCGAAATTATGGCTGCCAACAGTAGCGTGGTTGCCAAGGCGCATATGCGCTGACTCTTTGCTCGATGACACCAGGTACTTCGTTTTGTCCTCATTCATCATCAAACCCATCTTTACCGCTTCTTTTTCCAGTTTGGAGTAAGCAGAGCTAACAGCGCGCGTGTTTAGGCCGATGATATCAATGTCATCGGCATATGCCAGTAAATTTACGCTTTTATAGTATATTGTTCCAGTGCGGTTAAGTTCTGCAGCTACTATAATTTTCTCCAGCATCAAATTAAAGAAATCGCACGATAGGGGGTCACCCTGCCTGAAACCTCGTTTAGTTTCGAACGGCTCGGAGAGGTCCTTCCCAATTCTGACTGAGCTGATGGTGTTGCTCAACGTCATTTTGCACAGCCGTATAAGTTTTGCAGGGAAACCAAATTCAGACATAGCGGCATATAGGCAGCTCCCTTTCGTGCTGTCGAAGGCGGCTTTAAAGTCGACGAAGAGGTGATGTGTTTCGATTCTCTTTTCACGGGTTTTTTCCAAGATTTGGCGCATTGTGAAAATCTGGTCGATGGTAGATTTACCAGGTCTGAAGCCGCACTGATAAGGTCCAATCAGCCGGTTCACGGTGGGCTTCAATCTTTCGCACAATATACTTGAAAGGACCTTATGTGCGATATTAAGAAGGCTGATTCCACGATAGTTGGTGCATTTTGCAGTATTCCAATTCTTGTGGACTGGGCAAAGAACACTTAGATTCCAACCGTCGGGCATGCTTTCGTCCGCCCATATTTTGCTAAGAAGCTACTGCATGCGCCTTACCAACTCCTCGCCGCCGAACTTGAATTGCTCCGCAGGCAATCCATCAGCGCCCATGGCCTTGTTGTTTTTCAATCTGGTTATTGCTATTCTAACTTCGTCATAATCGGGCGGGGGGGACATATATTCCATCATCATCGATTGCGGGATCGGGTTCTTCATCTCTGCGCGGTGAATTGCTGCCTCCATTTAGGAGAGCAGAGAAGTGTTCCCTCCATAATCTAAGCACACTCTGGACATCAGTTACAGTTACAAGGTCGCCGTTCTACTTTTATGTATTTTCAAAGAACCCAAGAAAGATGCAAACTCTACATTCCACGCTGTCTGTGAACCTCTTTTCCAAGTTTTTTGTATGTGTTTAACACCGATCCCAAACTTCTGTGCTGGCTGAACCATTGCCGATGAGTGAGCCCCGGTTAAATAAAATTTTGTATATATAAAGGAATATAAAGGAATTTGAAGTGAGATGGTTTCCTATTATAAGTCCAAGCAATTTAATATGTGCAATAAACCTTATAATATGGTTATAATGTGGTGCACCAATCCTTATACAACCTCGTTATTATAACAGCTTATGTATGCCTGATTTTGGGTGGGCTATATGTAAGCCTTATATAAAACATCATAATACAGCAAGTAGTTTCTTTTAATAAGGCCTTATGTAAATAAGCCTTATTTTTGTTGGTCCATAATAATAAAGTTGTTATATTCTACCTTATGGTTTACAATAATTCCTTACGTAGGTTTTACTTTATAGGAGTTATAAGCCTTACCCACAACGAAAACTTTCAAATAAATTTTATGCCTGTTGATATAAGTACAGAAAAACAAGGAATTATCCCATTCATGTCGATCCGATTTGCAACGGGTCGAGTCCGTCGTTTTACGCAGCATATATGTATCATTGCATAGCTCTTTTGTCTACATGTGGACGTAGAAACCCAGTTAAATGTTTCTGAAATCAAAAATTCAATTTAGCTCGGAAGCGGTTTCGAGGCAGATGATGCAGTGATAGAATCGCGTGGCAAACGCACGGAACGAAAATTATATTATTTTGATGTTGCCTTAATAAAGTTACCACGCCTCGATTCCTGTCTACCATAATGCCAACATTATCTGTTCCTTAGCCCCTCAAATTTTTTTAAATCTAGAAGAAATTCATTCAGTGTTCTTAAAATAGAATCTACATAAAACTGTTTAGCTCGACAGCACGAAAAGGAGCCGCCTATATGCCGCTATGTCTGAATTTGATTTCCCCGCAAAACTTATACGGCTGTGCAAAATGACGTTGAGCAACACCATCAGCTCAGTCAGAATTGGGAAGGACCTCTCCGAGCCGTTCGAAACTAAACGAGGTTTCAGACAGGGTGACCCCCTATCGTGCGATTTCTTTAATTTGATGCTGGAGAAAATTATACTAGCTGCAGAACTTAACCGCACTGGAACAATATACTATAAAAGCGTAAATTTACTGGCATATGCTGATGACATTGATATCATCGGCCTAAACACGCGCGCTGTTAGCTCTGCTTACTCCAAACTGGAAAAAGAAGCGGTAAAGATGGGTTTGATGATGAATGAGGACAAAACGAAGTACCTGGTGTCATCGAGCAAAGAGTCAGCGCATATGCGCCTTGGCAACCACGCTACTGTTGGCAGCCATAATTTCGAAATAGTAAAAGACTTCGTTTATTTGGGAACCAGTATCAACACTAGCAACAACATCAGCACTGAAATTCAGCGAAGAATCAATCTTGCCAATAAATGCTACTTTGGACTAGGTAGGCAATTGAAAAGTAAAGTTCTCTCTCGGCGAACGAAAATCATACTCTACAAGTCACTTATCGTACCCGTCCTGCTATATGGGGCAGAAGCATGGACCATGACGACAGCAGATGAAGCGGCTTTGGGAGTGTTCGAGAGAAAAGTTCTTCGAAAGATTTATGGACCTCTACGCGTTGGCGATGGCGAGTACCGAAGAAGATTTAATGATGAGCTGTACGAGCTATACGCAGACATCAACATAGTCCAGCGAATTAAAACGCAGCGGCTGCGCTGGCTAGGCCATGTAATGCGAATGAAAAATGATGCTCCGGCCAAGAAAGTATTTCTATCGGAACCCGCCTATGGAAGCAGAGGTAGAGGGCGGCCCCACTCCGTTGGAAGAACCAGGTGGAAAACGATTTAAACTGACTTGGTGTGACCAATTGGCGCCGGTTGGGGGAGCGAAGGAGCGACTGGCGCTCTTTGTTGGACGGTCATAACCGTTTAGACGGTTAAGCGCCAATTAAGTAAGTAAGTAAGTAAGTAAAAAGAGCAAAATGTATCTCGAAAAAAAAGCGGAAAAAAAGTCTAAAGCTAAATCGAAACTTTGTAAGCTAAACGGAACAAAAAAAGCTAAACCTAGCTTGAAAAAAGCTAAAATGGCAACATAGTTTGTAATAGCTTCTCGAACTATCTACTTACTAGTGTTAATCGTAGCTTTTGTTGAAATTGTTTGTTTATACCCGTGTTTAGCAATTTAGTGGGACAAACATTGGGCGTCAAATAGTTATATCCTCTAACGCACAAGAACTTTACTACCAGCACATACATATTAAGTGCATGATATTTCAAGGTACACTTGACTGAAGGGTCTTTCAGATACCATTATTTTCAAAACATACATACGCACACATGGACGTAGATTGTCACGAATAGGTGAATGATCTGACAATGGAGGGTGTTATTCCAGAAACATACGGTAGGTGTATCAATCAGATTGACATGAACAAAATATTTTATTCCCGTCCTGAACTTACCTGCATAAATTACCAGCTACACTGTTCTGCTATCTAGAAGCAGATAACATCATCCTAACAATGCCCTAGACATAAGCCATATTTACACCTTTTTATGAATATCAATAAGTTGAACGCAAACGTCAAGGTGTACAGTTGTGTTTTTACTTTGTTTGTGCATTTTAAAGTTAAAATCATACTTTTGAGTGCTTTTACTCGTTTTGTGATCGGAAGAATTGCGAAGCTTTGTGTGCTGCACGGTTTTTGTGTAGAAACATATATGTACATTTTTTTAATTCTTTGGTTTTGTTTAAGTTTATAACTCTTTTAAATAAAACATTTTTCTGCCGAGTCTTTTTATACTCAGCTGCGCAGAGCAGAGTATATTAATTTTATTCGCATAACGGTACCCCGTAACGGCATAAACTAATCGAGATAGATAAAGACTTCTATATATCAAAATGATCTGGGCGAAAAAAGGAATTTTTTAGCCATTTCCGTCGCCAGTCTGTTCGTTAATACGATAACTTGAGTAAATTTTGAGGTATCTTAATGAAATTTGGTATGTAAGTTCCTGGGCACTCATCTCAGATCGCTGTTTAAGGTGAACGGAATCGGACCAAAAATTTCGAAAAACCGAAAAAGTGCAATAATTCATTACCAAAGACGAATAAAGCGATGGAACTTGGTACGTGAGTTGACCGTAGGACGGAGAATAGAAAGATAGTAAAATCTGGGACAATGGGAGTGGACCTCCAACTTTTAAAAGAAGGTAATTTAAAAGTTTTGCAAGCTGTGATTTGGCGGTCGTTGAAGATAGCGTAGAAATTTAACAGAAAATTTCTCCTATTACTATATGGGTGCTAAATAAAAATTGGCAAAATGGGATGACGAACATGCCCACTTAAAAAAAAAAAGTTTTTCAAAGTCAATAGAATAATTTTAATGCCATATGTCGAACAAAAATTTACCAATCCATGTGAAATTTGGTAAGGGCACAACTTCTGTGATGATAACTGTTTTCTGTGAAAAAGGGTGAAAGCGGCTGAAGCCACGCCCAGTTATTATACACAGTCGACCGTCTGTCCTTCCCCTCGGCCGTTAACACGATAACTTGAGCAGAAATCGATATATCTTTTCTTAACTTAGTTCACGTACTTATTTGAACTCATTTCATTTTGGTATTAAAAATGGGCGAAATCCGAATACACGCCCACTTTTTCGATATCGAAAATATCGAAAAATGAAAAAATGCCATAAATCTATACCAAATACAAAAACAGGGATGAAACATGGTGATTGGATTGGTTTTTTGAGACAAAATATAGCTTTAGAAAAAACTTTGTAAAATGTGTGTGACACCTACCATATTAAGTAGAAGAAACTGAAAAAGTTCTGCAGTGCGAAATTAAAAACCCTTGAAATATTGGCAGGTATTACATATACAAATAAATTAGCGGTATCCAACAGATGATATTCTGGGTCACCCTGGTCCACATTTTGGTCGATATCTCGATAATGCCTTCACACCTTCTAAAGCCCTCATCAATACTTTTAATTCGATACCCATATCGTACAAACACATTCTAGAGTCAGCCCTGGTCCACCTCTATGGCGCTATCCGGAAATGGCGTCCACCTAGAGAACTATGGCCCACTCCCTTTTAAAATACTATTGAATCCCTTTCATTTGATTCCCATGCCATAAAAGCACATTCCAGGATTACCCTAGGTTCATTTTCCTACATATTGATTTTCCTTTATTTAACAAAGCATGAAGGAAAATCGTTCCAAAAAACGTCACCCTTGGTCTACAATTTGGTCGATATTTTCCAAACGTATGTGATATGGAATAAAAAACTACTTATAAACCATCTACGAAACTAACGCAGCTAAGCTCTCAGCTGAGTATGTAATGTTCGGTTATACCCGAACTTAGCCTTCCTTACTTGTTTGCATAAATATTTGTTGCTATTGTAAGGCAACTGTTTTAAGATAGCATTTTTGTTGTTGTGAGCACATTTTGTTCTCCATATTATTTAATCACAGCGGTTTGTGTTCTGGATTGTTTATCATTATACTGCAGTGTATCCAAAACTGCTAGTTCAGTGTTGCTTCTTTGTCCTAATACGCTTTTTCCCTGTATATTACTTTTATTATTTAACACATTTTAATACCCTTGATTTATGTACGCCTATCTAGCTTCAAATACATTTTCTTACTGCTAACTTTTAATTTACTAGTATGTCGTGCATATACGAAAACTGCCAAATAAAAAGCGAAACTCAGGTCTACGTGGCATGCTGGCTATGCTACGGACTTGTCCACGTAAAGTGTGCTGATTTGAAAGGCAGGACTGCGGACCAACTAAATGGTAATAAGGGCCTTCGATAGTCCTGTTTAAAATGTCGTTCAATTGACATTGAACTATTTAAATTGTTGAGAGTTACCCGAAATGGCTTTTCTGATATTGGCAAAGATCTTTCCATATTGAATGAAAAATTCAAAAAATACGAATCATTATTGAAGTCCTTCAAATATTTGGATGACCTACCGCAGGGTTCAAATAAAGAGAGTAGAAATTATAAACGTAAACGACTTGAAGACTCAAATGGTAACTCTTCCGGTACTATGCCCATCGAGCCATTTTCAAAAGTTCCTCACAATTCTTCTGTATCTAACGATTCTTCCAGTACTTCTACTTAAAATCAAATTTCGAATATTCCTCCTCTTCAAACAACTGAACTTATCGATTTGGCTTCACCTAATCCTCTTTCTGTGGAGGCATCAGCATCCAATTGTATCACAACAAAGCCCTCCTCTCGAGCTTCCAAATATTCCACCTGGGCCGGGACAAATACCTAGGAAGCTGGTAGTATTACCACAGAAAAAATTAATTTTTATCTCTGCGTTCAATATTGATACCACCGTAAAAGATTTGAAATGTTATATTGCTTTTAAATTAAAACTGATGGCATATCAATTAGAAAATTTAATATTAACTATCCACGAAATATTTATTTATTGATGTAGGCCTAAAAGATTACGACGGACTTTTATATAGTTTTCTTTAACCGTCTGGAGATTTTGTCCGTGAATTTGAATACAGGCGGAACAAGAACTTCAATAATATAGCCTCCAATCCTCATCTGAACACCGAGTCAAAGAACTGAATTTGATATCCGACCTTACTGTGTACTACCAGAGTGTAAGAGGATGATAACCACGCCCATTTTTTATATATATAACATTTTTGAAAACACAAAAAGTCCTGATTATATAGTAAATAATACTCCTAGAATGTGGAAATTTGACACGTGGACTGATATTGAGACGCTTGATAAAAATTTGAAAAACAATTTTAAATGGGCGTGGCACCACCCACTTGTGATAAAATCAATTGTGCAAATATTATTAGTCATAAATCAAAAATCGTTTAACCTACCGTAACAAAATTAATTCGGCAGAGAGGTTACCTTTACTATAAGGAATGTTTTGAAAAATTAACGAAATCGGTTAAGGACTACGCCCACTTTTATATAGAAGTGTTTTAAAAGGGTCGTGAACGAACAAACCAAGCTATATCTTCGCAAAAATGAACTTTATGTCAATGGTATTTCATTCCCCAAGTGGATTTATAACAGTAAATAGGAAAAACTTCAAATTTAAAAAAACGGTCGTGGCACCGCCCCTTTTATGACTAAGCAATTTTCTATGTTTCGGGAGCCATAACTCGAAGAAAAATTAACGGATCATAATGAAATTGTGTACAAATATTTTCCTTATAGTAGAAAATATTTCTAGAAAAGATGGACTAGATCGGTTAAAGACCACGCTCACTTTTATATAAAATATTTTTAAAAGGGTCGTAGATGAAAATAATAAGCTATATCTTAGCGAAAAAGAGCTGTGTTTCAATAGAATTATACTTTCTAAATTTAATTATAAAATTAAATTTGAAAACACTAAAATTTTTGAAAATGATATGATATTTATCAAGTTTTATTGTAAGAGGAAATGGAGAGATATTTTTTTTAAACGGGCGGTGCCACGTGTTTGTAGAAAGGTAATTTATCTGAAATGGATTGTCCAACTGAAGTCCACGCTGAGTATATAATCTTCGGTTACAGCCGTACTTAGACACCTTTACTTGTTTAACCTAACTTTGAATTGTAGCGTCTTTCCATCAGCGTGGATAGATTCTTTTCTCATACCTCTTCTTCAGAACGGGAGTAGGTCTCTCATTGAAAATTATCGGGGCATAGCTAAGCTATTGTTACCAGCCAGACCGCATTTTCCATCTCTACATCAATTGCTAGTTGCCAACACGGATTTTGCAAGGGAAAATCCACAATTACCAACTTGCTTGAATTCACAACTCATGACTCAAATGGGTTTCGAGAATACATGCACGTGGACGTTGTATACACAGATTTTAGTAAAGCGTTTAACAAAGTATGTCACTCGCTACTTATTCCTGAACTGGATATCCTGGGCTTTCAACCAAGTCTAACGTGATGGATATCATCCTATCTTGTTGATAGAACTCAAAGAGTGATTTCAGGGCAGTCATCTTGGCCCAATTCTGTTGTTGGTGTTTATAAACGATATTTCTACAACAATAACATTTCCTAAAATTTTGATGTACGCTGACGATAAAAAACTTTTTTATCCTATGCGTCAAGCGAAGAAAGATTTCCTTTAGAATCAGATCTGGACGCATTGCACAATTGGTGCACCATCAACTATATGCCACTTAATCTTAAAAAATTCAAATTTATGTGCTTCTCTCGTAGATTACTTCAGCCAGCGTCCGACACTCTTAACAATTATAATCTTTAACAGTAGAGCGGGTCAAATCGTATGAATAGATTTTTTTTTCATCAGGAGTATAGAAAAAACGTAATCTGCAGATGATTCTCAGGAAAATTGCTGAAGACACCATAGCTCTAAGTCCGATTTCGAATCCCCCACTTTTGCAAAATAGATATTTTACCAAATGAATGTAGGGTTTGGCTAAAAAAATCTTCATAGCTTCTGATAGAATTATGGGAAAAATATCATGCTGGGCTTACTTTAAAGGTACTTTAGGTACATTTCAGAATCATTAGAGATATCAGGCTTAATTAAGAGAAATTAGCCTAAAATGAACTTTAAACTACTATATTATAATTTTTTACAAACTTCTGGAAATTTTTTTCTTTACAGCTAAAATAAGTTTGTTACAACTTTCATTCAGACAGTTTTTCTTTTTTTATTTATTTTTATATACCTTTATATTCAGGCCTATTCTGAATTCCGACTCGGAATGGAAAGTAAAACGACATTGATTTCGACGCGGTTTCTGTTTGGTGTTCTCAACACCAATCGTAAAAAATCTATTCGAAGTCGATTTCGATAACAAGTTTAATCAGCTGTTTTTGTTTATGTGTTTTGGTTTAAGTGTCATAAAATTTTATTTTAATTAAAAACTGCCTGCAGATATGGTTTTTGGATGCGCAGGCGCAAGAAGACGTGCCATTGTGCGTGCGAATCGCAAAAATGCGCTTGCGGAATTCAGAACAGGTCGACTTTATTTCGATCAGCATTGGTTCGCCTAATAGTTTTCTTGATAGAAGTTTTTAATGAAAGATTTATTATTAATTTATTTATATTTTAATAAATATTATAAATGTATAATTATTAATCTGCCAATTAATTTTCATTCCGACTGCTCAGAGGCAATACTTTTCAATTCAATTTTCAATAATTTTTGGTCGGAATCGAAATTGAGAACACCACACCGTTGAGCTAGACACTTGATACTTAGAACATAGTTCAGATCTGGGACACATTACAATGCAAGTGAAAAAATCCGATAGGTGGCGGATCGATATATATAGATAACTAATTTTAAAATGGAAAGTTTGCGATCGACTTTTAACTAACGGATCCATAAAATTGAAACTTAGCACATAGTTTCCGAGTCGATGGCACCACAATTCGTGGAAAACAAAATGCCGCCAAGTGGCAGACGAATCGAGATAAACGAAGATCCCTGAAAATCTCTGAAAAAACGCAGCGAATCTTGCGATCGATTTTTAGGTAACTTCACAGTGATCTAGAGACTTGGAACTTGGGCTGTGGGTCAGAACCCGGCGACAATGCAATGGATCGAGATATTAAGAAATACATTTTTAACTAACTTCCCGGTGACCTAGAGGCTTGAAACTTCTCACACAGTTCGAGGCTTGGTGACAATACAATTTACTGAAAACAAAATTCCGCTAGGTGACGCGCTAAATGAGATAAGTACAAACACTTGAAAAAAGAGGGGAATTTTGCAATCGATTTTTGAGTAACTTCACGGTAAGCTGGAGATGTGAAACTTAAGCCGTAAATTAGAACACGGTGACAATGTAATATTTGATCAAAAAAATTTCGATAGGTGACGCATGGATCGAGATATTAAGAAAATTATTTTTGATTTGGGAATCTTTCAATCCATTTTTAGCTAACTTCCCGGTTACCTAGAGACTTGCAACTTAGCACATAGTTCGAGACCCGGTGGCAATACAATTTATAGAAAACAAAGTTCCGCTAGGTGGCGTGCTAATTGAGATAACTGCAAATCCCTGAAAAACGAGGGGAATTTGGCGACTGATTTTTGATTAACTTGCCGGTGATATAGAGACTTGAAACTTGGGCCGTGGGTCAGAACCCGGTGACAATCCAACGTTTGATAAAAAAAATTCACTAGGTGGCTCGCGGATCGACATAGTAAGAAAATATTTGGGAATCTTTCAATCCATTTTTAACTAACTTCCCGGTGTCACGCCTATTAAAATGCATCCCTACAAGTTCAACACTGACAACACGACTCTATCGGCGTCACTAGTAAACGAATAACTCCGAAGAGCGGTCATACGAGTACGAGCAGTGCGGTTTCATATAAAATATCATATACTAATTCATAACTCTGTAATCACAAATACCTTTGCTATAAAATGATTACTAATTATATCTACTAATTTTAACTAACATTTGAACGCTTTTATTAGTAAACGAACATCCTGATACGTAAGTAATATATCGTGTATATACATGTGTGTCGACATTCGGTATATATACGACAGTTCAGAAGTAAGATTGAACTACGCCTACGAACAGTGCGAAAATTTGTGAAGTTATTAATTTAAAATATTAATGAAATGTATAACTGCAACAAGCGTTTTAAAAACTAAATAACCAAACGGGTTTAATTGTGAAAACGCGTGAAATAGAAAGTTTCAGTGTCAAACGTTTTAACACGAAACATAACCACACATTTTGTGAGACTCCGGCAAATTTTAGGGCTCCAGCGACATACGCTTTGTAGCTGCGCTCAACGGCAAAATTCGAATTGGTAGTTTTGCAATTCGTGCATACATACATCAATTGTCGCATCCCTTTGTATTTTCGTTTTATATTTGGTTTGTGTTTCATAATACGCATTCGCTAACGTTTCAAAAACCGTGTCTATATCTATCTCGTACTCGCACGTGTGTCATTGCTAATCGCTCGTACATTTGTGTTGTCGTGTATACAAATAACATCGAATAAAGCAATCAAAACAAAATGTCGAAAATAAATACTACTTTAAAAGAATTGCGAAAAAAATGCAAGGACGCTGGTTTGCCAACTTCTGGCACGAAAAACCAACTCCTGCAACGTTTAAATATCAATGAAGAAAATAATCTTAGGAAATATGAAAGTGAAGCAGACGAAGTCACTATGGTAGAACGTATATCTGCGCTCGAGAAAACTATTGAGCGCCTAGTAAATAAACAAACAACAATAAATGTAAATGCGCGAGTGAATTCGCGTACGCAAAATTTCGAGCCGAAAATATCGTCATCACCCGTTACACCCGTGTATACGTGTAAAACAAATATGCAACCAACAACAACAACAACGTATGTAAGTGGCAATTTCATGCCGCAGTGGCAGAGGGCAGAGATACCAACTGCACCTTTCCAACAAATTCCAATTGGAAGCAATGTTTTTCATGCAAATAGTGTTCCAATCCCATTGTATTCCGAATATTCTTCTTATAAGATCAAAGATATTGTTGAGCTATTACCTGATTATAACCCAACAAGCGAAACATCTTTAAATTCAATACAATTCGTTAAACGTGTTGAAATGCTGAAAAATGCCTATAATTGGCAAGAAAGTGCCATAATTTTTGCTGTGCAACAAAAAATGCGTGGTGCCGCAAAATTATGGATCGATTCACTACAGTGCGCGTTTGTAAACTGGCCACAGTTTGTAAACAAATTCTTAACAGATTTTCCGTGTACGATTAATGAAGCGGATTCGCATATAAAACTCTCGCGAAAAAAACGTCGCCAAAACAAATCGCCGGTTGAATACTTTTATAAAATGTTAGCACTCGGAAATAAAGGTGGGTTAACAGAATCTAGTATTGCGCGACACATTATAAATGGTGTAAATGATAACGATCTTAAACGCAAAATATCGAACGAATATACGCGGTGTCAAGATTTGTTGAAGGACATAATGAGTTACAATGTTTATAACCACGTACAACAAAGTGCATATAAACCAAAAATAAGTTATTCCACAACAAAATCGCAACCAGTAGTTGTGAAAGAATGCGTTGATTCGTCTAACAATAAACAAATCCCGCGTGCAATAAATAATCTAAAGTGCTATAATTGTGCTAAATTCGGTCACTTAGCTATTAATTGTACAGAGCCACAGAAAAAACAAAGGTGTTCAAAGTGTCAACGCACGACACATAGAAGTGAAGAGTGTCCGGCCCCAAAGAAAGATATCGTAAACACAATAGAAGCTCCGGTTGTTTATAAAAATATTAAAAAAAAATAACGACGGTATCGTGAAGAATATAAGCGTAAATGGTCATGCCACAAATGGTTTCGTCGACCCAGGTAGTACCCGTACGCTAGTACGAAAAACATTTGCTAACCGTATAGGAACACTCAAAAACGTAATAACAGTGCTACGAGGTTTTGGTGGTGGAGAATACATTTCCACATGCGTAATGAATGTATTGTTAAAGATTGATGATCACGCATTTGAAGCAAATCTAGTGGTTATTAGTGACGAGCTAATTTCGGAAAACGTACTCCTCGGGAAGGATGTACTGTGCGGTTCGAGTACGCGTTTAATAATTGAAAATGATGAATGTCGTATCGAGCAAGTTCGTAACATAACTAGTCCACACGGGTTAAATGAAAAAGAGAATCAACAATTCGAAAACGTACTAAACGAGTACAGAGGAGTGTTTGCAAGTAATATCGAAAATATTGGAAAATGCGGGGTTTCAAAAATGAAAATTGTTCTAAAGAATGATACGCCGATTCAGTTAAAACCATATCGAGTTCCGTTTGCTAAACGTCCGATAATATCGCAAATAATTTCGGAGTTGTTAGAAAATAATATAATTCGTCCGAGCGAATCTTCGTTTTCGTCTCCAGTTGTTTTAGTCGAGAAAAAGAACAAAGAGCATAGACTCTGCATAGATTACCGTTGCCTTAACAAAAACACAGTGAAACAACCATTCCCCATGCCGAACATGGAGGAACAGTTTGCGCAACTCGCGGGTAACTGGTATTTTAGTACTCTCGACCTCCGTATGGGCTATCATCAGATAGAAATCGATGAGCCGTCAAAACAATATACCGCGTTCGTAACGTCAGATGGACACTTCGAGTTTAACCGTATGCCTTTCGGTCTCGTAAACGCGCCGGCGACTTTCCAGTCTATAATGAATAAAATCGCGGCTAAAATGAATTCGGGCGAAGTTGTAATTTATTTAGACGACATCGTAATACCAAGTAAAACTATATGTGAAAGACTGCTACGTTTAGAGCGGTTCCTAAAACTTTTAAAAGAAGCAGGACTTACACTATGCCCTGATAAGTGTAAGTTCCTGGCAACAGAGATTGAGTACCTTGGACACGGCATTAACGAGAACGGCATTACACCGGGACTACATAAGGTCAACGCCATAAAGAATTTTCAACGGCCTACCAATGTAACGGAGGTAAGAAGATTTTTAGGTGTCACGGGTTTCTTTCGAAAATTCGTAAAGGACTATTCAATTTTATCGAAACCACTCTGCATTTTACTAACTAAAAATAATCAGGACAAATTTACTTGGGGTTCTGAGCAACAGCATGCTTTCGAAACATTAATTTCCCTAATAACGAATGAACCAATCCTTGTGTTATATGACTACAATGCCCAACATGAAGTACATACCGACGCAAGTAGTGTTGGGTTAGCAGGTCTACTTCTACAATCAACCGATGGGGGTGAATTGCTTCCCGTATTTTATTATAGTCGTCATTGCACCGATACCGAAACTCGATACCACAGCTACGAGCTCGAAGTTCTCGCTGTTGTGGAAACACTACAACGTTTTCGCATATACCTACTAGGAAAACCCTTTCGTCTTGTAACAGACTGCTCTGCAATCGCGCAAGTAAAGCAGAATAAAGAACTTAAGTCCAAAATAGCACGCTGGTGGCTAAAATTACTCGAGTACGATTTTGAATGCGTACATCGTCAAGGTAGTAGGTTACAACATGTTGATGCATTGAGCCGAATGCCTGACCAACCCGCTAGGGAGGTTGAGCCAGCTGGATTCGTATTGAACGTAAATATCGACATGAATGATTGGCTCCTTACGATGCAAATGCAGGACGAAAAACTACGACAACACATAAATAATTTAAATGGTACAGTAAAGTCATCGCAAACACAAGCAATAAAATCAGAATATCAACTCCGTAACAACCGTTTGTATAGAAAACAACCTGGTGGTGCAAAATTTGTTGTACCCAAAGGTGTACGCTGGCGCATTGTTCAATTATGCCATGATCAGACAGGTCATCCCGCTCTTGAAAAAACGCTCGAACGCATTCAACAGACGTACTGGTTTCCAAATATGAGAAGGTACGTAAAGAGCTATATAGCTGCTTGTATAAAATGCTGCTATCAAAGACAACGTACTGACAAAAGCGAAGGCAGCCTCTATATCGACGCTATTAAGCCAATTCCGTTCTATCGTATTCATATAGATCACCTAGGTCCCTTTATTCGCAGCAAGCGAGGAAATAGCTACGTAATTGCTATTTCTGATGCATTTAGTAAATTTCTTGTTGTAAAGCCCGCTCGCGATACTAAAACATTGCACGTTCTTAAGTCCCTTAACGAAATGTCATCGTATTTTGGTCTTCCATCGCACATCGTAACCGATAGAGGAACATCTTTTACTTCGAAAGCCTTTGAAGATTTTTGCAATGAAAATAACATTAAACACACAAAAACTGCTGTTCGCACACCTCGTGCAAATGGTCAGGTTGAGCGCGCGAACCAATGTATTCTAACATTTCTGCGAACTACCACCGAAAATCCGAAAGACTGGGATCTGCAATTGAGAGATCTCCAATGGTCAGTTAATTCGCGTAAAAATGCTACGACAGGTTTTAGTCCAAACGAACCTGTCTTCGATTTTAAACTCCGAGACGTCGTATCTAACGAATTACTTGCCGCCATACATAGTGATATCGACGAAGGGCCATCAAAGTTGACTGCTTTAGAAAAACGCAATCAAGCCGAAGTCAACATTGTCAACGAACGTGAGAAATGGAAGAAACGTTTCGATCAACGACATAAAAAGCCAAAAATATACACCGAAGAAGACCTAGTTGTAATAGAGAATGAACCACCTTCGACGGGTGAATCAAGAAAGCTTGAGCCTAAATACCGTGGGCCATACATAGTTCGAAAAGCCCTGGGAAATGATCGCTATTTATTGGAAGACATCCCAGGTTACCAAATAACAAACAAGAAATTTTGCTCCGTTTACTCCTCCGATAAGATAAAACCTTGGTGTAGCAATAGCCCTGAACTTGAATCCGACGACGAAATCGAGGACGATTCAGGTCAGGAATAGCCGAGCTGTCACGCCTATTAAAATGCATCCCTACAAGTTCAACACTGACAACACGACTCTATCGGCGTCACTAGTAAACGAATAACTCCGAAGAGCGGTCATACGAGTACGAGCAGTGCGGTTTCATATAAAATATCATATATTAATTCATAACTCTGTAATCACAAATACCTTTGCTATAAAATGATTACTAATTATATCTACTAATTTTAACTAACATTTGAACGCTTTTATTAGTAAACGAACATCCTGATACGTAAGTAATATATCGTGTATATACATGTGTGTCGACATTCGGTATATATACGACACCGGTGAATTAAAAACTTGAAACTTGGCACTTAGCTCGAGGCTTGGTGACAATATAATTTACAGAAAAAAGCTCCGCTAGTTGGCGCGATAAGCGAAATAACTAAAAATCCTTGAAAAACGAGGGAATCTTGCAATCGATTTTTGAGTAACTTCCGGTTGAGCTATAAATATGAAACTTGAGCCGTAAGTCAGAACCCGGTGAAAATGCAATATTTTACCAAAAAAAAATTCCGCTAGATAGCGCATGGATCGAGATTTTAGGAAAATTAATTTTAATTTGGGAATCTTTCAATCCATTTTTAACTAACTTCCCGGTTACCCAGAGACTTACAGCTTGGCACATATTTCGAGACCCGGTGACAATACAATTTATAGAAAACAAAGTTCCGCTAGGTGGCGTGCTAATTGAGATAACTGCAAATCCCTGAAAAACGAGGGGAATCTTGCGATCAATTTTTGAGTAACTTGCCGCTGACCTGAAACTTATGCCGCTAAATTCGCTAGGTGGCACGCGGATCGAGATAGTAAGAAAACAAATTTTAATTTGGGAATTTTTCAATCCATTTTTAACTCACTTCCCGGTGACCTAGAGACTTGAAACTTGGCACTTAATTAGAGGCCTGGTTACAATACAACCCATAGAAAACAGAGTTCCGCTAGGTGGTGCGCTAGTCAAGATAACTGAAAATCCTTTAAAAACGGGGGGACCTTGTGATCGATTAGAGTCATGAAACTTGGGCCGTAGGTCAGAACCCGGTGACAATGCAATACTTTGTCAAAGAAATTCTGCTAGGTGGCGCATGGATCGAGATATTGGGAAAACTAGTTTTAAATTGGGAATCTTCCAATCGAATTTTAATCAACTTCCTGGATATCTAGAGACTTGAAACCTGAAATATATTTTAAAACTCGATGGCGGTGCAATTTTTGATCAAAAAATGTGAGCTACGTAACGCACAAGCTGAACTATTTGGAAGATTAGGCCATACCTTCATGGCTAGCCTCCTGAGTGTTGTAGGCGTTGTAGAATTCCACGTCGTTGAAGGCCCAACTCAATGCACGTTCTTGCTTACTTTTAGGCGTACGCGACTTTCACCACGATTCTTTTAGATTTTCAGGCGTATGTGAATTTCACCACGATTTTCAGCTTTGCAAATTAAGTAGCTGACAAACGAGGTGGAATTCTCTTGTTATGATGTACATTAACCAGCAATGAAAATTCACCACATCATCAATTTTGTTGAACTTACTTCCTCAACAATTGTGATCATATTAACCAACGTCGATTGCGTTGCACTATCCGGCTTCGCCAATTATGAGAATAATCGCCGACAAGAAGTATTCACCAAATTCATCCTCTTTGTCCAACTCACCCGCTCCACCAATGTCAAGAGCATCGAACAGCTATAATAATTCACCGATTTATATGTAGCATACATACATCTTTCTACAGCCACCTAATCCGAATATAGATATAGACGTAGTACGTCGCAAAGCCAAAGAACAGGAAGCTATTTTGAGCAAATAAATAAAGATAAGAATTTTCACTTAGGAATTACTTAAAAAACTAATCAAAGTTGCAATTTCCTTTTAGTAGGCAGTACTAAAAAATTGAAAATAAAAAGATGATAAAACAATTTTAAGGACTACCGTTATATAAATGGACCAAAAAATAAATAGCAATTTTTCCTTTAATACAGACATAGTCTTGTTGAATTTTGACTAAAAAACTTTAACAATAGTTCTTGTAAAAGAATTTTGGGATTTAAAACTATAAAGGTGGGGCGCAATCTTTCAATTTAAGGCAAACCATGTATTTGGGATTAACTAATTGATTATTTAAAATTTAAACACGCGCTCTACCTTTATAATTTTAAATCCCAAAATTCTTTTACAAGAGCTATTGCTAAAGTTTTTCAGTCAAAATTCAACAAGACTATGTCTGTATTAAAGGAAAAATTGCCTTCTTCTTTTTGGCCCATTTATATAAAGGTAGTCCTTAAAATTTTTGTATCATATTTTTATTCGAATTCATTTTAGAAGAAAAAAGATTTTCAAAAAAAACCTATATTTTCAAGAAATAAGCAAAAAACACAACTTTTATAATTTTAATGTAATTTATGAAAAAATTATTTTTTACTTAGAATGACCATTTAACTTATTTTTCAAAATAAAAATAATGTTATGTTATTATATCTTTCATGAACATGAAATGTTATATTAACTTTGGTCCGATGTTTGTAACGTTGAGAAATATAGAAGATATACTCACCATTAAGTATATCGAATTGATCAGGGCGACGAATTGTGTTGATATAGCCATGTCCGTCTGTTCGTCCGTCCGTTTGTCTGTTTGAACGCAAACTAGTCCCTTAATTTTGAGATATCTCAATGAAATTTAGCACAAGGATGTATTTTAATATTATATCAGACATTTGTCGGATATGGTAGGATACGACCACTATAACATATATCTCCGATACAACCGATCGTTCAGATAAGACGATTTTGGTCATTCCTGCCGCAATTTAGAAAGTATAAACGTGAAACTCGGTGATATATATTCAAATATATCATATAAGATATCCTGAAAAAATCACTTTGATCGGAGCTATATATAGTTATATCCCATACAACCGATCGTTCAGATAGAAAGATTTTTGGCCATTTCTCCCTTAGTTTCCAATATAAAAACGTAAACCTTGGTGATATACATTATAATATATCATAAAAGATTTCCTGTAAAAATCACTTTGATCGGAGCTATATATAGTATATATCCCATACAACCGATCGTTCAGATAGGGGGGTTTTTTGCCATTATTATACCTTTCATGAAAATGAAATGGTATATTAATTTCGTCATGAAACCCAAAATTGTAAGTCCTTAAAGGAAAATAGATAGACCCACCATCAATTATACCGAAATAATCAGATTGAGGAGCTGAGTTGATTTAGCCTTGTCCGTCTGTCCATCTGTCTGTTTGTATGCAAACTAGTCCTTCAATTTTTGAGATATCTTGATAAAATTTGGTGAGGGGTGTAGTTGGGTGTCCGATTAGACATTTGTCGGAACCGGCCGGATCGGACCACTATAGCATATATCCTCCATACAACGGATTTTTCAGAAAAAGAGGATTTTTGTAATATCTTACTCAATTTAACAATTGAAGCTTCAAACTTCACCATATATTTTCGTATGTTGCACATATTGTTGCCTGAAAAAATTGATGAGATCGGTCGTATATATAGTATATATCCCACAAAACCGATTGTTCAGATAAGAAACTTTTCGTAATTACTGCCCTATTTTAAGAGTTAGAGGCTTCAAATTTCAACGAATGCTTACGTATATGGCATATATTGTTGTCTGAAAAAATTATAGAGATCGGTTGTATATATAGTATATATCTCATACAACCGATTGTTGAGATAAGAAACTTTTCGCAATTTCTACCCCATTTTAACAGCTATAAGCTGATTACTTACGTATATAGTATATATTGTGGTGTCAAAAAATCATACAGATCGGTGAAATATATAATATATATATGATGGTATATATACTATATATATATACTATGTAGAATAGGTCGGCCTTGGTCTACGCAATCATTAAATCACCTACTTTCGAGATTATTGATATGGCGGAAAAACAAAAACTAATTAATTGGCTATGGCAAGGTTATGACAAAGGCGCTATGCTATCCATAAAGTTGGTTGGATCAGCTGTTTTATACCGTTATTGATCGGTAAAGTTTACCTTACTTATTCCGTAATTTTCTTTTTCTTTTTTTTTCAAGTTCTATTAATTAACGAGTGAACTTTAAAGCTATGATTAAAGTTTGATCTCACAACCTAAGGCATTTGCATGCGTCACATTTTAATTGAATAAAATCAAATTTTTTTTAAATCGTAATTATAAACATTTATTTGTAAATAACAATTCCACTCTGCACACCCTGCAATTTATTTCATTTCATTGAATTTATAAAATCTTGAACTTTTTCATTACTTATATTTGTATATACAGCCGGAAAAAAGGTGTCAGAAGGGGTTATCCCAATTGATAGCACAGCACAAAGTTGTTCATTTACAACGCCCGGGGCACCAGAATCACCCGAACACGTAGCAGCTATTCGACTTCTAGCACAAACCATTGATTCTGTTAAAACTTTCCCTGCCTGCCAATAACGTTTCGCACATTTGAGCTTGTCAAATATATGCATGTAAGCAGATTTGAGTACAGGCGAATAGCCCTCATTGTAAAGATCTGTCGAACCCCATCCACTAACTTTGATTGATGCGTTTTTTTCTAATGTGGTACGGCAAAGTGGTATTGCTTTTATTGTATCACGCTCGATAAATGGCTCACACAATTTAATCACTGCGATATCCATCTCAAAATTTTCGAAATTAAACTCATGTGGAACATGTATACTCTGTGCATTCTGAATTTGTCCTCTTGCTGGCAAATCACGTAAGTCGGATACACCAGCTCCAACGGTGTAGTAACGCTCACTTAAATCCTTAAAGCAATGCGCAGCTGAAACCACCGACTGCAAAGTGATTAAAGAGCCAAAGCAAGTATATATGCCGGTATAATTTATGGATACCAAATAGGGGCTATTCAGTATATCACAATCACTGCCATGATACACGCGATATTCCGAATTCGTATTAGCCAAAAAACAGCTATGGGCGAAAAATAGGATCGCGAAAAAACTGCATGAATTCATTTTATTTTAAAACTTTCAGTCGGTTGTTCAGTTTAAGGTGAAGCAAGTTAAATTTTGTGGGCGCTATTTATACAAAATTTTGTTGTGTAAAAAAAGAAAACAACAAAAGCTTTTTCCTCTGAATCTGAGAAATAACAATACTTTTTAATTAAGGTTAAATGAATTGAAGTAAATGCTAATTAGTTTATTCACTCGGCCCATTATAGCTTGAGGAAGTTTTCGGGCATTTAAATTTTTAAATATTGAACAAACAGCTTTTGTTCTATCAACCTAATTAGTGGAAATATCCTTGTAGTTGTTTACTTTTATATACGGAAGCGTCTGCACAATTGATTTGATATACTTGTTTGTTCACGATTATTTGATATGTATACAATAACTGTTTTTTTAATGAATAAATAGAGAAAAGTACAAAGGCACACTTAATTAGTCCTATCTGTTTTCAAACTGCTAATATGTTTTTTTTCTGCCGCCACAAAAGCATAGTTAGGGGCAGTGCACTAAATTTTGAGCAACAACACTGCTCGAAGCTAGGTGGATTGACATAATCAAAAGATCTTGTATTAAGTGTTGATGGCACGTTAATTTATTTCGATTTAAAAATCTGTTAATTTTTAACATATTCGTTAAATTGATTAAGACGACATTGGAATATAGAAATTGAGTTTACATCGCCACAAACAAAAAAAGGCATGCGTGTACTTATTAGAGATATACGCCGCCGCCGCCGACGACTTTAGTCGCTTTTCGCACGCCGCCGCCGAATGTCAAAAATATCGGCGGCGGTAGCGGCGTCCGGCGCGTTACTATATTTTCTACTCGTTTAAGACTGTTTAGGCCATTTATTGTTCATGTCGAAAATTGGTCGGATATGATCGAAATTGATATCAACGGATGCGCATCACTGTCAGTTATAAGAAACTAATTGCGAAATTTAACTATTTCTAACTGTTCAGAATTTTTTTAAAAAAACAGGCGTTTTCGATGTCAGCTTAACACTGATTTTGCATCACCCAATTCACCAAGTTAGAAAAACAAAACACTAAAAGAAAAGTTACATATATACAGCCCAATTCTAAATAAAAATTCTTTGTGAGTTTTTTTTACTTCTCCCTTTCCTCCTATTCTGAACAATGTTCGAAAAAGCGGAAACCGGTTATGGGAGAAAAGTAGATATTATGAATGTGAGAGAGAGGGAGATTTCTCTGCAATTTCATATGGTTTTTTCACTTGTTAAATTAAAGGGAATGCATCAAAATAGTTAAAGGAAATTGGTTCTTTTAAGAAAAATCACTTACTTGTACAAATTTGTGCTAAAATATGTATTTACATTCTACCACAATATTCTCACTGTTAATACAACAACAACAACAACCACAATAGTCTTTATTTTAAGTAGAAAAGTATATCATAAGCAACAGAAGAGCTCTTGGTATATTTGATGCAGCCATCCAGAAATTGCGCAAGAATTTTTAAGAAGGCTTAAATAGATTTTGGCATATGGCGAAAGGCGAACTCAAGTCGACTTGGCCGCCAGAAAATTGCTTTGCTGAATGAAAGCAGGCAACTTCAGCGAATTTGTGTTATCACGCCGTCTTCTTCTTCTTATGCTCCTCTGTTGATGTTGCTGTGGCACCAATTCATTACCCATTTCAGTGAATACCACATGAAATGCAATACTGTGCATTGTTTATATTTTATTTCTTAATTTCAAACAAACTTGCAAATAATTAAACTTTTAAATTTTTTAAACAAAATAAGAAATGCGCAACGAAATTTCAATTCACAAATTCGAAATTCCTATTCCCCAATTAGTCTTCTCCCTAGGAGAAAAGAATTGGAGGAATTTTTCCACGGGAATAAAAAAATCCGCGAGAACAAAATGCCGCGAGAATATTTAGAATTGTTCTGATATGCTCACTTTGCATATTTTTTTGAAAAATCTAATAATTAACAAGTGAGTTCAAATAAAATGACCCAAGGCGAACATGTTTTCAAATTGTCCTCAAGTTGTTAAAAAAAAGCAAATTACCCAAAAAAGGTGCCGATTCAGCGAAATCAGTGATGCAAAATGCTTTAGCAGGTTCTAGGGACATAAAAACTCTTTTGAAATGATTCTTACCTCATACTTAAGTTGAGGATATATGTACTTATGAGAAGGGTTTGGAAAATCACTTGGTCTTACATTAAACATCTGTTGTTTATTTGCGAAACTATACAGCAGCGTCTGAAATGTTAATTTTGATTTTCACACTTCATCCTTCAATACCCAAGTCTCCCGGTTTGACATTTCCTAAAGTTGGCGGCCGTATCCAAATCTAGTCCCTTGGAGTGAATCACATTGTTTATAGCCTACCAAGTTTAAATATAACCTACGTGTTACGGCTCCTTTTACAAATATGAATACGTAGGCACATATATTTACCAGGTCAGGCTTTGTCCTTCGCAAGAACACTCACAGTGGTGAAGCAAAAGCTTTCCCAAGACAGTCGAACTAATGACTGTTTGTGCTACTAACCTAACGTTGTGGACAGTCGAACTACTGAAGCTATGCGGTCATCCATAATGAGCTCTTATATTATAAGGCCGGAAAACAGCAGCTAACATATTTCAACTTAAAATCGGTCGACTTTCATTCTAAAATATCGTTTTGATTTAACGAAGACTATTGAAATCTATGTTGCGAACACAAACGTCTGCAAACTTTGGTCTACATTTCAAAAATTTTATACAGGGTCCTTGTACAATTTTAATTATGTAGATGTGTCGAAGATTATACGATTTTCACCCATGAGTTACGCAATGACATCCACTTAGACTGCTTATGATTTCGAGGGCGGCATCCTTGGCCGAATAGTCGCTCCCTAACGTTTCAAGGTATTTCTCTGCTGCAGCTCGGCATCATAGCGCGTAAAAACATCCGTTAGGAAGTCTTCGGAGCCTACACCTAGAGCTCCTAGAAAAGTGACTTCAACGAAGGTATGAGTTCGAAGTAGCAGTCCTATAGCTTCTGTGCTGGTATATGGTGTGAGGGCCAGGAGAGGTAGTAGCGACCGGTGGTCAGGATTGCTACTGTTCGCATATCGGGAATTGTAGCTCTTAAAAACAGCTGAAAAAACTGGTGGTGCCCTGTGCCACGAGAGTAATGAGTATTAATAGACCATTAATAGCAACCGTGTGTCGCCTTTGTGCGTGACCGCCAAGGAGCCACAAATGATTTAAAGAAATTGTGTTCGCGACGCTTATTAGGAGTCACCAAGTGAAACTACGATTTGCATGAGATATACAGACAAAAGTGTGACCATTTTATGTACTCTGTTTCTTTTCAGTAGATGGAGCAGTACCAATTGCAAAGACCTTGGTTAGGTACGAAGCCTCTTTGGAGTAAGCGAACGAGGGACAATCCCTCAGCAAGGAGCTACTCCTGAAAATTTTTGAACGGTCTGCGAAATCTTGAGGCGAAATCCCCGGATCTTTCCGAAATGGCCAACACGTTGATTTCCTTAAATACATACAAACAAAACTTTTCCTAAATATTATTTTTTTAAATGGAAAAATTAAGCATTTTAAAGTAAGAACACCGGAGTACGCCGGCGCGCCGCCTACGCCGCCGCCGATAGAGTTATCGGCGTAAACCTCTAGTACTTATGTACGCACGTGAGATGTTATGCTTCTTTGTCATCATTAAAACATAGCTTTTAATTGCATGCAAATGATACATGATAAATAAAACTCCAATATAATCCATGACTTTCGTAATATGTTTGAGGTAAATGGTTTTTTATTAGCAAAATAAGAACGCCGATAAAACTATTTTCAATAAGGAAATCTACTATTTGGCATTTTCAAAGAACCCAAGAAAGATGTAAACTCTACATTCTACACTATCTGTGAACCTCTTTTCCAAGTTTTTGGTATGTGTTTTACGCCGACTCCAAACCATATCTGGAAGAAAAATTTATATAAGGAATATTTTCATGACACTTTCTGGGCTGACCGAACCACTGCCGATGAGTGAGCCCCGGTTAAATAAAGTTTTGAAATAGGTTATTATGAATATATAAAGGCATTTAAAGTCAGATGGTGTATTATTATAAGTCCAAACAATTTAATATGTGCAATAAACCTTATAACAATGTTATACAGTGGTACACCAATGATTATAAAACCTCGTTACTATAACAGCTTATGTAAGCCTGTTTTTGGGTGGCCTATATACGAGCCTTATATAAAACATCATAATACAACTAGTAGTTTCTTTTAATAAGGCCTTATGTAAGTAAGCCTTATTATTGGTTGCCCATAATAATAAAGTTGTTATATTCTACCTTATGGCTTATAATAATTCCTTACGTAAGCTTTACTTTATATGAGCTAGAAGCCTTACACACAACGGTATCTTTCAAATAAATTGTATGCTTGTTGACATATGTAAGCACAGAAAAACAAGGAGTTATCCCATCCGTGTCGAAACGATTTGCAACGAGTCGAGCTCGTCGTTTTACGTAGCATATGTGTATCATTGCATAGCTATTTTGTGTACATGTGGACTTAGAACCCCAGTTAAATATTTCTGACATCAAAATTTCAATTTCGCTCGGAAGCGGTTTCGAAGCAGATGAAACAGTCATAGAATCGAGTGCAAACACACGGATATTATTTTCAAGTTGTCTCAGTAAAGTTACTACGCTTCGATTTCTGCCAACATTAGCTGTTCCTTAGCCTCTAAAATTTTTTAAATCTAGCCCAAATTCATTCAATGTTCTTAAAATTTAGTAGACATAAAGCTAAAAAAGCTAAGAGCTAAAAAATTTAAAACAAAAACTGAAAAAAGGCTTAAAGCTAAATCGCAACTTTTCAAACTAAATGGAGGAAAAAAGGTAAAATGCCAACACAAATAATAGTTGATTAACAAAGGAATAAATATAATAAGTTGGCATCTCTACTTTGCTTTGAACATAAGCCTATTTTCGTACTGGCGTCCATTACTCTTTTTTTTGTGATGTGTCAATATCTTTGTTCTCAGTTTGGGAACGGAATAAAAAAGGATATTTGAGAAACAATAACCGAAATTAGAATCGAAACCTGTCTGAGTGTTATAGAGGTGTTAACGGTTTGTTATCGAAAATATCATCGATGAAATACTGGTTTGTTGTCGACGAGTTATGGGCATGTTTTAAATTGCTTTTCGACGAGTGAACGGTTGTTATTGGCATGTTATCGACAAGGTTACAATTTTTTTATCGATTATAAGTGGTATCGATGAGTTTTTTAATCGATGGACTATCGATTTTGTAGCGAGGAGTCAACGGTTTGCTATATAAAAGTTAAAAATTTGTTATCCAAAAGCTATCGATGCGCCTTTAGAAGGTTAATTGTCTGTTATCGATGACAACCATTATGGGTCAGTTATATTTGTTTTTGTCGACGAGCTATGGACGTGTTTTCATTTCTTTTCAGCAAGTTGTTGAATTAAATAAAAATAAATGTAAGGCGCGATAACCTCCGAAGAGAGCTAAGGCCGAGATTCTATTCCAATTTGCGTCGTGCTCCTCTTGATGTTCCCTACAAATAGGCCGGACAGGACCTACATATTTTATGCCGACTCTGAACGGCATCTGCAAGGCAGAGGAGTTTTCACTGGAAACTTTTCATGGCAGAAATACACCCGGAGCGATTCCCAACACTGCCGAGGGGCAACCCCGCTTAGAAAAATTTTCTTCTAATTGAAAAACCTTATTTCTAAAATTTTGATGTTGCTTTGCTCGGGGTGTGAACCCAGGTCATACGGTGTGGTAGGCGGAGTACGCTACCATCAAACCACGGTGGCCATCAAGTTGTTGAATTGGGGTCCTATATTTTTTCTTATCGATTTAATATAGGTGTATTATCGACGAGGTGTAGATGAGCTATCGATTTCTTAACGAGGTGTAATAAATTTGTCATCGATATCAAACGTTCTTAGTGAGTTATCGGGTTTTTATGGACAGGCTATGGATTTTATTGTGACGAATTATCGGTTTCATACATAAAATTGATGGATTTTTTATCGAAAAGCCATCTATGTGTTATAGCCGGCGTTATATACCATTTTTTGTAAAACTATCTATTTGTTATTAATTTTGTATCGTAAACTATAGATTTGCTATAGAAAACAAAAGTTATACATTTGTTTATCGTTATACATTTATTATCGAAATGTAGCAACTAGCTATAGACAAGTCATCGACGGGTTTTTGATTTGGTTCCAACAAGTTATTGCTTTTTTGTTCGAAGTGTTGTCTTGTTATTATCGATAGCAGCTTTTTCGATGACTTATCGATTTTTTATCAAACAGTTATAGATAAAGCTTCAATTAATAGATAACCCCGTTGTAGACCCGAAATAATATTTCTTTGAAAATATATCACAACCTTGGAAAATCTTTTTAACGACAACACCTAAGCAGAGAAAGCTGAATGTAGGGTGCGTGCATGTCAGAGATGCGATAAGCGATAAGAGCGTTGATAAGAGCGAAGCGTAGAAAATTAATGCATGTATTTTAATAGAAGTGTGGATGTCGGAGCAGCGCGCTAACCCATTCTTCGCACGCTATCATCGATAAGAGCGTAGAAATTGTAGGTCAGTAATTTCTTCGCTATTATCGATGATGGACACAGTAGATTTTATAAGTACAGTATTTCTAAAACCTGCAATTTGGGATCAAAAAGATGCAATTCACCACCACAGGTTGATTTTGGATAAATTTGGGCAACAGATATCCAAACAATTAAATACAACAAGTAAGTGCAATAATATGTTTTCATGTTTTTTATTGTAAAATTCTTGTTTAAAATATCAATTTAATAGATTTAATTAATAATTGAATTTGTTAATTTTTCTCCAAAAAAATTATTCGTATGTACCTTATTGTAAGCATCAATCGCTCCTCTTGCAAAATTGGCCTGTTGTGCCAGTTTTGCAAATTATGCTGCAGTCGATCCGAAATTTGAGACAGAATGTTACGGAATGTATCGCTTGTCATTCTCATATATTCGAAAAACTTTTTTGGATCCTGTCTCAAACTACTATAGAGATGGTGAAATTCTCCTAGTTCTAGTCTTGCTTGGTTTATAGGATGCGACGAAAACTGAACGTTTTTCCCTTACAGTATTATGTAGATGATAATATGCAGCAGTATGCATCAGCAACAACATATTTTCTTCCTCTTAATCACTCATTATTATAAATATTATAGCTGTTCACTTTTCAAAACTTAAATTGCAAATGCAACTAACGCTCTTATCGCAGCTCTGTTATATACATCACACAAAACTAAAGCTCGAAGCTATGCCCTTGTCGCTGCTCTGATCGACGCTCTTATCGCTTATCGCATCTCTGACATGCACGAACCCTAATGCAATTCCAGTATAAACAAGTAAAGGTGTCTAAGTTCGGGTGTAACCGAACATAATATACTCAGCGTGAACTTAAGTTGTACATTTCATTTCAAATAAATAACTTTTCTACATAACACGTGGCACCGCCCGTTAAAAAAAACTTGATAAGTGAAATATCATTGATTCAAAACTATTTTTTGCTAAGTTATAACTTATTATTCTAGTCTTCGACCCTTTTAAATTTGTTTTATATCTAAGTTGCCGTAGTCATTAACCGATCTCTCCCATTTTTCTAGAAATATTTCCTGCTTTAGGGAAAATTTGTGTACCTAATTTTATTACGATCCATTAATTTTTCTTCGAGTTATGGCTCCCGAAGCACAGAAAATTGCTTAGTCATAAAAAGGGCGGTGCCACACCCATTTTCAAAAATTTTAGTGTTTTAATGATACAAAGCTCTTTTTAGCTAAGATATAGCTTATTATATCGTATACGACCTTTTTAAAAATCTTTTGTATAAAAGTGGGCGTGGTCCTTAACCGAATTCGTTAATTTTTCTTCTAAGCATTCGTTATAGTAAAGGCAACCTCTCTGCCGAATTTTGTTACGATAGGTTTAACGATTTTTGATTTATGATTAATAATATTTGTAAAATTGATTTTACCACAAGTGGACTGTGCCACGCCCATTTTAAAATTTTTATCAAGAGTCTCAATATCAGTCCACACATAAAATTTCAACATTCTAGGTGAATTATTTACTAATACTAAATAAATACTGTGTTTTCCAAAATATTATATATATAAAAAGTGGGCGATGTTATCATCCGATTTCGCTCATTTTCAATACCAATCTATTCTGGGTCCAGATAAGCTCGTGTACCAATATTTCAATATTTACTCAAGTTATCGTGTTAACGGACAGACGAGCAGATGGACGGACGGACGGACGGACATGACTCAATCAAATTTTTTTTTCGATACTGATGATTTTGATATATGGTAGTCTATATCTATCTCGATTCTTTTATAACTGTACAACCAACCGTTATCCACTCAAAGTCAATATACTCTGTTTGCAAAGGATGCTGAGTATAAAAAGATCATCCGAATTGCTATAATCATTTTTCTCGACAGTTGTCTACATACAAAGTAATGAATGAGTATAAGACAACATATTATTACGGTTAGGGGCAACGCCACTTGAAAATATTTTTTCAAAAGGACAATGCGCTATAGTTTCGTCCTTTCTATCCTTCTAATAATTTTCTAAAGTGACAATATCAAATAGAAGAGATCAGTAAATCAGCAGGAGGCTCTATACAAGAATAGGAATATAATACCCGATTTATGTTTTTGTGTTGGGTGGTACCACTCATGGTTGAATTATATGGTTGGCTCATCTTTACAGGAACAACATATCTATGTTCAGATTGTTCAAATGGAAAGGAATGAAAGCATAAAACTTTGTAGTTCTTATGTATGTAAGAAAACATTTTCAATGTGTTGGTTGCATTATGCGTTTGTCATCTCCTTTTGACAATTCCTACTCCAGTGAAATAAAAAAAATAAAATCAGTTGGTGAGATGAGCCAACCATATAGTTGATCCATGGTACCGCTAAAAAATTTTGTTTCCGAAAACGATGTCAACAAGTTTTTTATTGTTTTGAGGAAGCCGATTCAACCTACGCAATTCCATTTTTTTACTTAACTGGCAGCTTTCTGAAATATTCTGCTTGGTATCATTGAGATAGTCAATCTCTGCATTAGAAGTAGGCAATAGCTTCGATGAAAATGTAATAAGAAAGTCATTAGATATTACGCAAATTAAGCATAATTTAGCGCAATAAACAAAGTTTAAAGTTCATATGGAGCAGACTGCTGTCATGCAATTTTATTTGGCCTCCAAATATTTAATCCTAATATATGGCCGCCAACATGTCATGCACACATTCGTACAAACATTCCATGCCACAAAATATAATTTACGTATTCTTTGCGAACAACACCCTCAAAATGCTTTGAATGTTGCTCAGAATTTCTACTTATGCACATTGAGTCTCTTTGCGATGCATAATTTTGTAATAAGTGGAGCAGAGTAGTAAATCATACGATTTCCGGTCTCCTTCATCGAGCAACAAACTCCTTAGTGGGAATAAAATGGAAATTATAAAAACTATGTTGAGTATGTTTACAGGCGTGCCTGGCTATAAATTTTAGGAAATTTCACCTCAGCATAAAATCATTGGAATAAGCAAGCATATGAAGTTTTAAGTTGGCAAACTGTTATTATGGCATCTAAAATAAACCACAGCGCGTTGGGCGATTATAATATTTCCGCAGCAAGATACGCCTGTCGTAAAAATGGATCCATTTGACCGCCAGGTAAGGATTCTATGAAAATAAAAATATGAAATAGTGCCTCGAAAGCTACTAACGCATATGAGAATAGGAGGGGATATGCCCCTTTGTATACTTTCCACAATAAACAGAAGGGATTATTGGAAAATAAAAAGAATATTTTCGAGACTCTCAGACATGACTAAAGTCGTAAGGGGAAAGTTTGATCGATTGGCACTTATGCAGAGTCGGAAATCGACTTTGCGTTGGCAGAGGGAATGCATTTGAATACAGAAGATATGTTCCAAATGGGCTCAGCTCAGAGAAGACTGCCCCTATCGACGCATTTTGTTTAATGTAAAAGAGCTGTGGGATCCAAATCAGATATTGGATAGTGTAAAAATGCTTAAGACCTGCCTATAAGAAGCAACAAACGCAGTTGTTCCTGCTTCGAATAGAGGAACAGCTGCTATTGCGATGAAGCCAAATTCTCATTTTGAACTTGATAGCTGGAATGGAATGTGGAGACAATATAAAGTCGACCTCTTGTGCCAATTAAGGTAACCCTGCGCCAAGATTTATAAAAATCAACCCAACATAGACATGATTCGAAAAAAAGAGCCCCTTGTATATGGCTTAATCCAAATTAAACCGACCTACAAACAGTTGGGCTACCAAAATTCCTGAAATGCAAAGATTGTCTTCGCGCCAAGACTAATAGTAATTGACCCAACACAGCCATGATCCCAAAGAAGACGGCTGCGGAATGAGTCCTTAGTGTATCCGAATCAAGTCGCCCTACAGAGAGGCTACTTAAGTTCTTACACTGCAAAAGTCATCTATTCCGAAACGTAATCAATTCTGACCCATTCAGTGCTAGTAGATAACTGGCACCAAGATTTCCCACAGACCAATCTTCCATGGTTCGGTAAAAGACGGATTCCTACCCAGCGAATAAATCGATTGAGGTTTAATCGGAATTTTATATTCACTTTACGTTATGAAAACTTCAACCTGGCAAAGTGGTGAAGGCGCTGCTCAGCGTATGAAAATGGACCAGTCCTCCGTTGATACAATCGCAGCAATATTCGGAAACCGGTCTCTTATTGGGAAGGTTGTTCTTGTTTTTAGACTGCGTGAAAGTTCCTTGCCCTCGTAGGTGGGAGATTTTCCTTGTTGTTTAGCTAGGTGAGGGGAGGGGAGGGGGAGGCTACATTTATTCATTAACTGAGTGAGAATTTTCCGTCCTTGCCCAAACAGCTTATATGGAAATAATTGGCCTTAATATTGTGTAACGATGGGTGTAGTCGAGTAAAGGCTTGGCCACAATCAAATCAGAAGGTATATATGTAAATCTCAAAGAACTTGCTTGGCTGTAGCGTTTGAAACTGCTCATGTACAACACTGCCACTGTATTTTTAAAGGAAACGATTACCCCTGAAAAGGCAATCTATAATACATATATTGGCTCAGTAATTGAAAGCAGAAAAAAAACGTAAGAAGTCGTATCACATTTTTCTCATTCTCTCACGCTACTTCTTCCCTCTTCCTTTCTGCTTTTGAGTTTAGTCTTCCATACGACCGACGGTATCAAGTATTAGGTAACAATTAACTGACTTAAGTGAAAGTATTGTAAGCAATTTCCTCATTAGATTGCGGAAACCATCAACTAAATTTGATTGTAACCAAACGGAACTAACATGAAGTATGTCAGAAGGAAGTTTCCCTTGAAAAATGCTTTTTGCTCAAATCCGCCCATACAATTTAGCTTCACACACAGCTACTTTTCTCATTGTAATTGGTATTTCCGCTACGATCATTTTGTACGCGGCTTTGTGTATTATTTGTTCGTTTTGTTGACACACATTTTAAGGATTATATGGTGCGTGATTGGTTTACGAGGAGGGGCAACTAAGTTTCTGGCATTGGTGTATTAGTAAAAAAAAATTCTAATTTGAAAACCAGTCGGTAGATCTTAATGGTGGTGACGGTAGTGCCACATAAGCTTAACAGTAAGAGCGTTGCTGGCCAGATTGGAAAGCCCTTTCAGAGTAGCGGCTTAAAATTAACTATGGGTCGCTTTCATCTTGAAAAATTAGAAAGGGCAGTAAAGCAATATTGTAGTTACTTTTTGCGATAGATGCTTTTTGATGTTCATAACTCATAACTTATTATAGGTACCTGCTATGTTACAAACAGCTTAGTGAAATTTAACTACTACAACTCGTATGAGAAAATATCTAACAACGTCTTTCGTTTTTGACTCGTGGCTTGTGACTTTTGCATAGTAATTAGATTTAAAATATTTTTTTATACTCAGTTGAGCAGAGCTCACATAGTATATTAACTTTGATTGGATAACGGTTGGTTGTACAGGTATAAAGGAATCGAGACTTCCATATATCAAAATCATCAGTATCGAAAAAAATTTGATTGAGCCATATCCGTCTGGCCGTCCGTCTGTCCGTTAACACGATAACTTGAGTAAATTTTGAGGTATCTTTATGAAATTTGGTATGTAAATTCCTGGGCACTCATCTCAGATCGCTGTTTAAAATGAATGGAATCGGACTATAATCATGCCCACTTTTTCGATATCGAAAATGTCGAAAAACCGAAAAAGTGCAATAATTCATTACCAAAGACGGTTAAAGCGATGAAACTTGGACGGTGAGTCGAACATATGACGCAGAATAGAAAATTAGTAAAATTTTGGACAACGGGTGTGGCACCGCCCACTTTTAAAAGAAGGTAATTTAAAAGTTCTGCAAGCAGTAATTTGGCAGTCGTTGAAGATATCATGATGAAATTTGGCAGGAACGTTACTTCTGTTACTATATGTATGCTTAATAAAAATTAGCGAATTCGGAGAACGACCACGACCACTTTTAAAAGAAAAAAATTTTTTAAATCAAATTTTAAAAGAAAAGTTAATATCTTTACAGTATATAAGTAAATTATGTCAACATTCAACTCCAGTAATGATATGGTGCAACAAAATACAAAAATAAAAGAAAATTTCAAAATGGGCGTGGCTCCGCCCTTTTTCATTTAATTTGTCTAGGATACTTTTAATGCCATAAGTCGAACAAAAGTTTACCAATCCTTTGGTAGAGGCTTAGATTCTAGGACGATAACTGATTTCTGTGAAAAAGGGCGAAATCTGTTGAAGCCACGCCCAGTTTTTATACACAGTCGACCGTCTGTCCTTCCGCTCGGCCGTTAACACGATAACTGGAACAAAAATCGATATATCTTTACTGAACTCAGTTCACGTACTTATCTGAACTCACTTTGTATTGGTGTAAAAAATAGCCGAAATCCGATTATGACCATTTTTCGATATCGAAAATTACCAAAAATGAAAAAAATGCCATAATTCTATATCAAATATGAAAAAAGGGATGAAACATGGTAATTGGATTAGTTTATTGACGCAAAATATATCTTTAGAAAAAACTTTGTAAAATGGGTGTGACACCTACCATATTAAGTAGAAGAAAATGAAAAAGTTCTGCAGGGCGAAATCAAAAGCCCTTGGAATCTTGGCAGGAATACTGTTCGTGGTATTAAATATATAAATAAATTATGGATTCCCGATAGATGATGTTCTCGGTCACCCTGGTCCACATTTTGGTCAATATCTCGAAAACGCCTTCACATATATAACTACCACCACTCCCTTTTAAAATCCTCATTGATACCTTTAATTTGATGCCGATAACGTACAAGCACATTCTTGAGTCACCCCTGGTCTACTTTTATGGCGATATCCCAAAACGGCGTCCACCTATAGAGCTATGGCCCACTCCCTTTTAAAATACTCTTTAATACCTTCCATTTGATACACATGTCATACAAACACATTCCATGGTTACCCTAGGTTCATTTTCCTAAATGGTGATTTTCCCTTATTTTGTCTCCAAAGTTCTCAGCTGAGTATGTAATGTTCGGTTACACCCGATCCGCTATAAGCAATGACTACTTCTTATGGAAGAAGGCGCTCTATCACATAACGTATTTCTTTGGGCATCCGTGGAAGAGGAACGAGTAGTACTCCACTGTGCTGGACGAAGGTTCCCTTAGTGATCTAAATCAGCGTCTGTTTTCACGAAGCGGGTATGACTGTTATGGCTTGCTACTTAATGGCATAAATAAGCATTTGAGCGCCAAGGCAGCTTGCATCCAGTTGCGGTTAACTTCGAGATACTTAATGGTATCTTCCTTTTTGGATTGAAAATATTTGCCACCAAAACAAAATTAGAGAAATTCTTCCAATGTTAGGTTAGGTTAGGTTAGGTGTTAGCTGCCCTGATAGGGTAAGCTCACTTGGACAACATAAAGATCCGACGTGATGTCACATACAATAAAATAACGATGACGTAGCTATAGCTATTTGGCGAGTAGTTGCGTAGCAACAATAAAGTTCCGAATGATACCGACATAAGCCTTGGATAAATCTTCGGGAAATCCAATCAATCATAAAGTGGTTTGATGATTCCACCTCATTATCCTCCATACAGCTACAGCAGGATGAATTTTCCAGTATATTGAGATGTACCGCATGGATATCCATGGGGCAGTGTCCAATCAAAAACACAGTGATTTCAGGCCTTATAGGGTTTGGTGGCGACGTGTACCGCAGAAGATTTAATGATGAGCTATATAAGCTATAGGGCCAGATTATGTATGACGCCGTGATACTTTGCTTCGCAGTCACTCACATTCACAGTCATATTATATAATACCAAAAATTTCATTCGCTGAAATGAATGAATGCACGTGGATGATAGGGATTTTGGTTCACACCAGAAAAAGTTATTCTTTGCATAATTTGCTAAAGCATATTATGCGAATGAAAGATGATGTTGCGACCAAGAAGATTTTCATATTGGAACCCGCCTACGGAAACCAAAAAGATGACCCCCTCTACGCCTTAAGAACCATGAATTAAATTTGCTTGATGTTACCAGTTGGCGCCAGTTAGCTAAACGAAGAAGCGACTGGTGCGACTTTCCGGACGGCCAAAACCACGTAAGCGGTTAAGCGTCTATTAAGTAACTAAGGTATATTCGGATTCTGTATACAATGTCATAACTGATAGACACTATGGACACATTAACTCTATATCAGGTCTTTATTGACGAGGCAGTTCTTGCATAATAGAGTATGTTTACTGATTGTGGTCGCTCTCTACTCTTACTCAGAGTCCCTCTCCCACTTCTACACCTGCCCGAACTCGCACTTCCACTTACGACAATCGATACTTAGGTTATTTTTCTATTAATGTTATCGATTCACCTTCGCCTTCGTTCAGGACGGACCATACATCTGTGATTGGTTCCCGGTCATAAAGGGAAATAAGGTAACGAAAAGACCGATAAGTTGGCAAGGAGAATGCTGCGCTCGACGTCTTAATACGTTTGGGAAAAAGCAAGACGCAGAAGTTGCAAATAATTATCAATCCAGAAAGACGTGGATAGAAGCTTGAGACTGCGAAATTTCTAAGGACATATGCAAATCCTACATTATCAGACTTTCAAAGCTGCTCATATCTCTAAAAGGAAAAAAGAGAGAAAACGTAAGGCTCACGATGGGCATACTAAATGGGCATTGGAATAAGGCGTCACATATGTAGTTATTAATTACGCCTCGTCAGTAACAAAATGTGTGAGAAGTGCAAAAAGAACGTGCTGTGTTCATGTACTGCGCTCGCGAAGTCTAGGCTGCAGTTACTAAGGGCGCCAGAGTTACAATATCTGGAGGCAGTAGTTAAGCTGAATCCTAGAAATCTTTTTGTATTTGCCAAGAAGAAGAAGATTTTTTAAACGGTTTTACTTATCTTGACTCTGTGTAACGGCCGGCTCGTCGGCCGACACGAATTTTGTAATTAAAATTTAAGTAACTTCCCGATAAGCTACAAGCTTCAAATTTGGAATATAGTTCAGAACCCGATCTCAATGCAATAATAAGAAAAAAAACTCCGATAAGTGGCGCATGGATCGAAATATTTCAAAAAATCGTATTTGTAGATTCATTTGGCTAGTATTTGGAACAAATATTACATACATAAATAGAAAGCGACACATTGAAAACATCGCCGCCAGATGGCGCAAGGATCGGTATATTAAAAAAATCGTATTTGTGGTCCGATTTTGCTCACATTTGGAACACATATTACAGACATGAATAGAAAGCGACATAGGAAAAAAATCGCTGCCAGGTGGCGCAATGATCGAAATATTCAAAAAAATCTTATTTGGGGTCCGATTTTGCTCATATTTAGAAAACATATATGACATACAAAATAGAAACCACTTTAGTAAAAAATTCACGCTAGGTGCTGCAAGAATTGAGATATTCAAATTAAATAAATAAAATAAAATTTTAAGTTAAACGGTTTTATTGAAAGCAATACTTACATTAAGTAATAGTAATATTAAAAGATAGAAAATAATTATGTAGTTCCTAGATACTAGTCATCACACTCCTCGTGAATCTAGGGCGTTGATTAGACAATTAAATAAAAGCATTGGGCGCGTGAAATTTCTATTGGTAGGGTTATGCTATGCCTCACATTTTTATGTCCGTGATGATGACTTCAGATTGAAGTCGAAATATCGACCAAAATTTAAATTTATGAATATAAAACCAATTAAAGTTTTATTCATTAACCGCGGTCTTTAAGCTGAACTAATCCAATTAATTATTACTTAATGTAAGTATTGTTTTCAATAAAACCGTTTAACTTAAAAAAAATTTTTAATTATTTTATTATAACATAAGTTCTGGTGGTTTCTCGTTTGGCTCTCAAACAAATTGCGGTAGTACTGTGGACACATGCGGTCTATAAGACGTCTCTGTTGACTGGCAAATTCAGGACTAAAGCTTGTATAGAGAATTTTGTCAACGTAGGTTTTACCTTAATAATCCTAGAAAGTACATGCATATAATGGTTTAATTTATCGTTCGTACGTCATTAACAATTTTTATTTGCTTCAAATTATGATTAATAAAAAAACTGTGGTTGTGAAATTATTAAAGTCCACCTGTTTGGTTTATGTCTGGCACTGTGGGTGTTATTTTCACTTTAACACTTCATTTCCTTGCTCCAAGCACACTTGAATAAACAATGGAAAATCAAAAAGGTTTCAAGCATTCTACTCGTACATGGTACATTACGCAAACAAACAGCAATTAGTTAGAATCATTGAATACTTAAACGCCGAAAAAGTCCTAGACAACGCGCCAT
Organism: Eurosta solidaginis; assembly: GCF_040869045.1. Taxonomy (NCBI): domain Eukaryota; kingdom Metazoa; phylum Arthropoda; class Insecta; order Diptera; family Tephritidae; genus Eurosta; species Eurosta solidaginis. The sequence continues at coordinate 94,264 of NW_027137047.1, read as the reverse complement.
CGCAATTAAGCCGTCAATATTCTACTTAGCGATCGATGATAAAAAGCAGCATAACAGCGAAGAAAAAACACCGCAAGTATAGAGCAAAGCAACAAGCAGCAAATTAGTGACCAAAAAGTTGTTTTATCTAATGATTCATTAATAGCGAAGCATATTTTAAGGCGGTTTGCCTTTCTTTTACTAATATAAACAAAAAGGAAATGCGCATACGCCAGGTTGATTTCATTCAATCAATGTCATGCCGTTGGCTTTTCAATTAAGGAGGGTGAAGCTAAAAAACACCGTATCACCAAGGTGTATATGAGACGCTGTAATTCAACTTTAATTGTGTTAACCCTCTATGCGCCTATGCATGTTTGTGTATTTAGTTTCAAAGTGGTTGGGAGAATTAATTATTGTACAATAAAATGATTTGGTTGAAATTGAATACTGAATAAATTATTGAAACTAAGTGATGTTAAGCTGGAGGCGTGTAAAAGGCTTTGATTGAGTTCAAACAACGTAAATTCATTAGTAACCACTTGGCTAATTGAGCATTAATAGCAATGGAAATTGATAGCGTTTATATTACAAAGTTTGATTAAGTTAGATTTGCTTGTATGTATATATCTACTTGTATGTAAGCAAATTGTTCTAAACCAACAAATGGGTACGATTTGAGATAACGGCCCTGTTTCGGTTACTTCGCGTCACGTACCCAAACCGAATTTTGGCTTCAAAGTAAAACAAATTTATTTTATATCTAAGAGCAACACCAAATAATAAACAAATACTTTTCTTGGCTTAATGCATTAAAGGATTTTAAAGCAAGCCTTGTCAATCTCTTCGAAAACGTCCTATGTCAGAATTCACATTGTTATAAAATCAATATCTTGCTATTAGCAACCTAATAAAAGCCCGGACAGCGGCCGCTCTTCTAACAATTTCCCCCTTCATATATATGATCTTGAAATTAAAGACAGAGTTGGGCTTGCACGAAGGGTAATGCTGATTGCAACTAGACGCAGCCGTTGTATGGTTTCGAGCCTTTTAAAATTGAATGCGCTATCTTAAGCATTTCACTAGACCGGCACTCCATAACATTGCCCAAATGAGCATGTAATACAGCTATTGTACCCCCCCCCCCCCCCCCTGCACAAAGTCCTAACGTGCACTATTAAACCCCGGCAGCAATACAATGCGACAGGGGCTTTACTGGCGCATTTTTTTTAAAGCTTCCACGACAGCTTGCTATCAAGTATAATGCGAAAGTATTTAACGCTATCAAATAGTGACAGTCACAGTCCGCTAATGAAGGGCGTACTGAGTAATAAAGGATTGCACCTTCTTGTCAATAAAACTAGCTAAAATTTATTTGGGTTTATAGCTATGCCGCAGGATTCAGACTAAAAAGTCACCGTATCGAGAAATTTCTGTAGAATTTTCTACAGGGTATCTGAGAGCTCCATCTGAAATGGCCAGCAATGTACAGCTGCCCCCAGGAGGAGGGAGAGACAGAGTACCCTCCGCGGCGTACCCCTTTTCACTGTTGTTGTTGTTGTAGCGGTAAGGACACTCCCCGAAGGTCTTTGGTAGTGTTATCGATGTTGATGGTCCTTTGCCGGATGCAGATTCGGTACGTTCCCGTAACAAGCACCATAAAGTCACCAGCCCGACCATCTCGGGAACGATTTGGTATGACCACATGAAACATTCCAAGTCGACCCGCACTGCGAGGCCCCCCCCCCCCCCCCCCTCCTCCCAAATCCATGAGGAACTTGGGGTCGCCAGAGCATAGGCTGTTAAAGAAACAGGAATCGCCACGGGTGGGCGAGGTTGACAACTGGGTTGGAGAGCTATACATTGCGCTGGCAACTCCTTGAAAGGGTTGCGCTACACAACCCATTGAATCAATTCAGTTTTTTTTGTCGCCTCTTAATACTACCTGCCGCGGGTATATTCTAAGCCTCCTAACCCGCTGGAGGACCCCTTTTCACTCTGCCACTGAACCTCCACGTTCTGTTATGACAGTCCTGCCAATCAGAAGAGTGTCGATAAATAGGAATAAAACCTATTCTATTAACAGCTTTTTCGATGTTAAGACACACAACCGGCACAAATTTTTTTCGCTCGAATGACATTTTTATTAATCTGGCGACATAATAAAAGGCTGTCTCAGTGGGCGTGCCTTATAATAGGCATTTTGCGATGCTTGTGCAACCCATGTAATGCTTAAGAAAGTTGATAGCTGATGCTAACTCGTTTCCTTACAGAGGGATGGCTGGTTACCCACACGAACTCCTGTGCAACTGGGAAATCAAGAAAGTGAGTGTCAATGGGAAACTTTCAGGATTTCTCACCACTCATTGACCAGCTGCCACATATCTCCCTGAAGCACACCAGGGAAGCAGCATTTCTCAAGAAGATGTTCCTGAGCGTCGTGAACTTATTGCACCCTTCCACGTTTTCGTAGAAGCTTCTCAGGGTTGTCTCTCTGGGCTCTCTCTAGTTCCGACTCGTAGCTTTTTACTCCAAACTTGTAAAGTTCCCAGTATGAGGGAAGTTAAGTCCGACTGGCCTTGTTGAATAGCCGTCCACTGGAAATTTTAAGGTCATCTGACACCGCCCTCTACCACGAAGTGGAAAAATAAACCATAGGCACTATTACAAGCTGTAGTAAACTTATCAGCCACAGGTTTAATGGCGGTCTCAGATAACTCCGAAACTCTTAAGAAGGCCACCGGCAGTAATTTCTCTCGCTTATACTCCTTATAATGGTCTCTCCTTACACGCTTGGGATTCCATAACGGTATTTTACTGGAACGCTGTTCATTTTAAGCGAATTGTATGCTTCTGTATTCGGAGAAGGGATACTTTTAAAGTACTATCAATCCTGATATCATGAGAAGCAAAGTAAGGCTGAGGTTTGAAACCTCCTTTCTAACTGCAATAATGAAATTTCTGTAATCAATCACTCCTCATTCTAATATATAAACCCTCGTTTAGAATAAAAACAAAAATATTTCTCATATTTTGCTCTGGAATCCTATCCCTCTTTTTCGCAGGCTGGACTGGGCTGCATCTTCAGCTCGCAGCTTCACATTATAACTGACTACATATGTTACAGACAAATTATTCCTCCCTTTTTAATAAGATAATTTTACTGACGTTCTTAGAATTTGGCTGCAAGGACTATCATTTTATCGCTTCTGCTATTCCGCCTTTTATTATCCTCTTTTGACTCAAACTTAATTTATTTTTAAGTGATGCGGGGTAAAAAGTAAGTAAAAATTGTTTCAAATGAAAATTGTGTGTTTAAGTCGTGGCATAATTCTTAACGAATACAATTAAATTTTACTCATGATAATTAATCTTCTGTGTTCACTCACTTTCGCTTTCACCTTTTTTATCTTTAAATTTTTTTATTTTGCTAAGTAACATGTTGCGAATGTCATGGGAAATAATTACAGTTAATTGGTGAGGAAAATAATGCCAACAAATAAAAGGAAAAAAAGAAAATCATATTAAATAATAATTAAGTACATTTGAATGTTTTGCGCACACAATTATATAAACGTAAGATATTCCCAGCAAACGAATTCGAAATCATGAATATCTGTTGTGAAGTTGCCTTGTTTGCTGAACACTCTTGGCATGAAGTACAAATTTTTCATCATATCCGAATCATAAGAGATCCCTATTTCATCATATTTATGAGGCTCATATTTTTCACACTCATATCGGATTGTCAAATTACGACCCATTTTAGACTGTTTCAGGGGTTTGAGTAATTAAATGGCATTTTTGAAAATTTTAGTAACACATAAACCTAATAGACTCTGTATAATATCTATGTATATAAAGCATTTCCATATACACGGCCGGCTCCAAGATAAACGGTAGAGTTGGAGGTGAAGTATACTCAAGGGACCTTGACCTCTAGCTCTCCTTCAGACTACCCGACCGCTGCAGTGTATTCCAGGCAGAAGTTTCAGGCATCATGGAAGCCGCAGCTAGGATAGGGACACACACTCCTACTCGTTCAATTCTGAACTAAAACTGAACTGTCACCGATCTCTTCAAGAGATGACCGAACAGAACCGTTTACACCTCACATGGGTCCCTGGACATACGGACATCGAGGGAAACTGCATTGCAGATGAACTCGCTAGTCTGGGTATAACCAGACAGATTCTTCCTGACCAAGAACGCCTAGTTATGCCCATGTCCACATGCAAGCTAATGCTAAAAGAACACATCCACCGCCAAGCGCATGAAAGATGGCTACAAACACTGGGGTGTCTAACATCGAAGGAAACCTGGCCAAGACAGGATCCTAAAAGATCACGTCTACTGTACAACCTAAATAGGGATACAATTTCCACACTTGTTGGGCACTAACTGGTCATTGCCTTATAGGTAGGCATGCAGAAAGGTTAGGACTACCTTATCGTCGATGCTGCAGGAGTAGTAAAGAGGATGAGGAGGAGGAAACGTCAATGACCTGCTAGCTTTTATCAGGTCCTCAAAACGTTTCGAGGAGGAAAGGAAATTGTGTATTTTGGTGGCATCACAACGGGCCTAATATTACTAGAATAAGCGTGCCCTCGGGCAGCCACCTCAACCTCACCTAACCTAATCTATTTATGTATAGTAAAACTTTAATAATGATATAAGCGGTCGTTCTTAGACCCGCTGAACCCAAATAAAAAGTTTTTAGAATTTTGTGTATTTGTCTGCATATTGTGCAACTTTCATCGATGTTATTGTTATTGTAGCAGAATTTCGCCCCATCGAATAGGTGTGATTACCTACAAATTATCATCAAAATCCTCTACCGAAAGTCCAAAAAAGCCTATTTATTATTTATGTCGGTCCCTGGTCCACTAGCTAGTCATGGAAGTACCCCTATTCCAAATTTCAAGCAAATCGCACTATACACTATTTCTATTTAGAATAGATCGGCCCCTGGTCCACTTCCGGGAACGAAAAGCTTCTCAAATATTATCCTGGTCAAAGATGTACTCCTGCACCGAATTTTAAACGAATCGTAGCATAAATTAGACTTTTCGGAATAGGTTTGTTCCTTGCCCACCTTCTGGAACAAATTGTGAGTCTAAAGCATTCTCAAATATTTTTAACACACACAAAAAATTTCATAAAAATCGGTTCAGTCATTTAGGAGGAGTTCAGTCATAAACACACATACATTAGAAATACATACATATATATATATGCATATTAAGATATATGTACATACGCTGGTTATAAGAGAATCCATTTGGAAAACCAGAAATAGTTGAAGATTGATTTGTTGAATTAAATGGATATACGCTATTATATAATAGTATGTGTGCATATGCGTTTGTGTGGTGTTTTTTTTTTTTTATAAAACTTTAAATTGTTTGTATGAAAGCATTGATAGCTCAGTTGAATTTCAAACTTTCAAAGCAAATAGTTTACCAAAAATCTATGAAGCAATTTGCAATAATTGCTATTGAAAAAGTTTTATTATAAAAGCTACTGTAGGATTAGTGGGCATAGTCGTATGTGCATATGTGTATATACATACACACAGGGCCGTAGAGAGAAAATCCGCGCCCGGGACTAAACAATTTACGGGCTCTCTATAAAAAAGCCACTAATACGTTTGATTAATCTGAATTAATGAGGACTTTTTCATGAATCATTATTGATGGATTACATCAAAAAAAATGTTTTTCACATCAACTAAATGATTTTTGGACTAAGAGCTGAAAATAAAATTAACACAGAATATTTACTATTTATACTATTTTATTGTAATGTAGAAGTAAAATTCTCGTTTAACCGCCACATATTATTTCAAATAATCTTTTCTAATTATTTGGTAATATTTTAATACATTTCTGATAAATTTAAAGATGATTATAAATTTTAATTTTTTAATATCGAAAGTTCGGATATCAGAGAGTGGCTTTACTTGCTTTTTCGCTGCAAAATTTTTATAATAATATCAAAATTTAACTGTCTTGCCAAAACGGATTCAACACAAAGCGTGGCAAGTCCTGAAACTCGCTATTGAGATGAACACGATCTATGAAAGTTTTTGATTCTTGAAAGGACGCCGAAGGAACGTTCTGTACTACTGTAGCTAGTACGGGACAGGTATAACACAAATGTTGGGGAAAATTGTATACAGATTTTGAACATATGTAGATGGCATTTAGCAATTCCAATTGTGACAGACCTTTATCAAAATTTGCTTCGTAAATGTATTTCAAGTGAATTATTTCGCATTCTAAGCTTTGAGAAATGTCCAAGTTGTATTTTTCGACGAATTTTGCTGCTCTCGCCCGAACCGTATTTTCATCCATGTCTTCAAATTGCTACAAAAAGAAAAACGTCTCGTTCAAATTTCTCTTAGCTGCAAATCGTTCAGTAATGCCAGTGATTACCGAATTGACGATCACGAAGAATGTATTGTTTTTAATATCAGACTCTAATCATCCGTAATCATCTCATATAAATTATCTTCAGAACGTCTTTTGGGTTTTCTCTTTCGAATGTCCGGAAACTTTGGCGAGATGTTCAACTGAATAGCAACTGTTTTGCATTCGCTTTAAATTGTTTCCATTGGTTACTGATCAACTTCAAATCAGCTAATAAGGCATCTAGATGTCGGACCTCAACATCTATGGTGGCGTCTCTAGCTTGGAGGACCACTTTTTTTTCATTAATGGTAGTCAGTATTTTGGACCAAATTAAGGACAACAAGATATATTCGAACTTGTTGATGTACTTGAGATAATGCCAGTAACATCGCCGTATGCTTGCGCAGTCAAATATGGCTTTTGGCTGAAAGACTATGAAGAGAGCTCGGTACATTTTATTTTTTTTTTTTTTTTTTTTTTTTTATTTGAGGATGTCCCATCATTGTGGAGTGTTGCTGAAGATAGTAAAACATTTTTGTACAACTGCGAAGAAAGTTATTGCAGCCGACAACATTCTGCAGCATCAACACCACATAAATTGAGACTGTGGGTTGCACAAGGCGAGTAATCAGCATTTGAGTTTTTGTCGAGAATGTGACGTATTGCTCCATTGGAAGCTTCTTTCATATTGGCGCCGTTATCGAACCCTTGTGCCCAACAATTTTTAATGGGATTTCATGTTTACCTAGAATATGGCAAATTAGATCAGCGATTTTCTGGCTAGTTTTTTTGGTTACAATTCACGGTTATTGAATTGTAGAATGTGTGGTTTCGAATTGAAATGGAGTTAGCTTAAAATGAATGTATTCAACGTGACCAGCATCAGGCATAGCATCAACGATAAAACAAATTACTTGGCTTTCTTGCCTTGATTTAATATAGTTTCCCTCACGTGCTTTGCACAAATTTCTATAAACTCGTTCTGCTGTTGTGAAATCCTAACTTTCTCCAAATGATGAAGTATCGGATCATAATGGCTTATGAGATCTTAGATGCCCAAAAAATGTCCATTGTTTCGTTCACCAAGATATATACTTTCGCCTTTGAAAGCTAGGCCTCTTTCACCCAAAAATAAAATATCCAAAATTCTATAAAAAATTTCTTTCCACTTTTGAGTTTCAGTGATTAGCTGTTCATTGATAAGTGTATCAACTGTAGCCTCATTTGAATTAGATTTTGTAAAGATCGCCATTGAATATAACATTTAATGTGACCTTGAGTATTTTCGTGTGATGGCAGTTTATCCTATAGCTTCTTCCATACCTGTAATTTCGAATATCCGCCAGGACAACAAATTTTAGGTAGATTTAAAGTATTGGTGCTTAATATGCGAAATGGTAGGTAATAAAAAGCATTGCTACTGGCACTCCAGACTAACCAGCCATGCTCCAATTTCCCTCCATTTGGCAACGAGGTAGGAAATGCCTCGTCATAAAAATCACGTGGAAAAATAAGAGGACACTTTTAATGACCTCGAAAAATTATTTCGTTGACTTCTTCAAATCGCAAAAACTCATTATTCACGGTACCGATATCGAAGTCGTTTAAATAATCTGGACTTTGATACAGAGCTGGTGGTATTGTTGGAAGACTTTTTGAAGATGATCTTTCATCAGTGTCACCACGAAAACTTTACGATTTCGGATTCATGTAAACACACGTTTTTGTTTGATGTTTTTATTGTCTCCTCACTGTTCAAAGGCTTTTGAAATTCGGCTTAAAATTTGCACATGGAACAACTAAAAACTCTCCTGAATTAAGAAAAAATGTTTTAGTAGCTCTAAATCGCTGGCCCCCTGAGAAACCCCGAGCCCGAGAGAAAACCCCACCCCCACCCCCTCTCGACGGGCCTGCCTACATACATATAAAGTGTGTAAGTGTAATAGATACATTTGTACGAATACATTGACAAAACTATTTGCAACTGAATAGGCGTTGTCTGCTTCGAAAACAATCAATAAATATCTGTGTTATAAATAATTTTATTTATTAGTCAAAACTTACGATATGTATGTATCTATATATATAAAGACTATATGTACAGGTCGCCTTGCGCAATCGGCTGTGCGGTTCTCTTCTGACTCGATCCTGCGTTAAGCCAGTGTCTTCCCGGAGTAATTTGAGGGTAATTTTAGGATCATTTCGGAATGATTTTAGGGACTAGCCAGGGGCTGTATTAAGTAAGTGTGAGTTTTGCAATGTACACTTTTCTTTCACACAAAGTATATGAAGAAAAACTGTATGTACATTTTAAAAGTAAGTATTACTGAATGCACACCCAGGGGTTCTCCTAAGTTCATTTGGTGATCATTTCGTATTGATTTTGCGTACTTTCTCAGGATCCTCCCGTGTCAATTTGGAGCTTATTGCGGTATGATTTTGGGAAATCCCTCGGAATCTTTCCGAAGGTGTTTGGCTGTCATTTCGGGATGATTTGGGACTCCCTCGGTATGTACCCGGGGCCATTTTGGGAGCAATTTGACGATGATTTGGGGGACTCCGAAGGAATCCCGATAGCAGCTATAACAAAACTGAACAATCGCCCTTGCACCTCTGTTGATGCACTTAGTGCTTTAGTGGGAATACCTGCCCCTTCCATGCTCTAAAAGTGAAAGACCAAAACTTCAAAATATCTCTGAAAGTTTTGCTAAAAACTCATTGGATATCTTGTAATGCAACTACTTCATGCATTGCCCCTACGATCAGAATCTCACGGAATTTCAAAGCGTCCATTGTGGGTAGAGCTCTGCGAGAAATATTGAGTCTCAATGCTGAGCCTGACTCCGGGGTCTGGTTCACAGATTTATCAAAATTTGATGACAAAAAACGGGAGCCGGCATCTATACCAATATTTTTCAGGCAGAAATCCATGCAAAAGAAGTTTGCGGTAGAGAACGTCTACGAAGAGAAGTAACCTCGAGAAGCATCCTTATTATGTTATTGATGAATGCACTGGAATCCTAAATGATGTGAAAGTCAAAAACAAGTTTTGTTAGGTTTGGTTCCCGAGCATCAGGGACACGGAGTCAATGTACATACAGACTGTCTAGCCGAGTAGGGTGCTTTAGCAGCATTCTGTAAACTCATAAAGACACACAATAGGAAAAGTATAATTAACTAGGAAACAAAGCAGTTCAGACGGACCCGGCTTGATTGCCCAGGGAAAAGGCAGCCCAATTAAGTATATTTCCAACATCGAGAGTATCATCCAAATTATTAATCTAAACATAGAAAACCTACGAACCCTCACAGAGTTTTTTACGGGTCACTGAAATCTACGACATCACCTAAGTAAGTCACATCTCTCCGATATACAAATTCGTCGCTTTTATGAGCTGGAGGATGAAACGGTGATTCTCATTCTCCCCTCTAGCTGGCGTGACTATTAATCCTTCGTTATATGGAGAAAAAAGCCTGAAGAGATACTTATAAACATGAAAGACCGCCACATAAAGTAATAGGCTAGAACGTCAATCACAATAGATCTAAATAAAAATCGCAGTTCATGTCCGTATATGTTTTTCCCCTTAACCAATAACGTAGATTTTTGAAGTTATACTTCTTTTGGCGCATTAAGAAAAAATTATGAGAGTGAAATTTCAGGATACACGCGTTTCACTCTAGCACGGAAGTAACAGGTTTCAAATGACGTTCGTATGTTTGCTCGCTGTGAACTGTACGAGCAAACTTTTAGATGGAAGGGTGAAAAAAGCGAGCATTCGCTGTACATGTGTTTTGACTCCGAAAGCACTCCGCCAATTTTATTCAAATTTAGAGGAAAGCTTCACAGCAACACGCAGATTGTTGCTGTGAAATGGTCCAGGGACCAATCTATTCGAACAAATTCTATTCACGGATCTGAAATTTGGTATATAAGCAGGCCTTGGAATAGATTAATTTTTCCTATACTTTTCAATGATGCCAAAAAAGTATAACTTCTGACGCGCGTACATATGTACACGAACCCTTTTTAAATTTTTGAAGGAATTTTTTGTTATTAATTTATTTATTTTTGTTTTCTTTTTTTTTTTGCTTTTTTCGCTTTTAATTTTTTTTAGCTTAATAAATAAGTAAGTTTTTTGTTTTAGCCCTTGAGAAAATGATTTATTCCTTTTTATGTATTTTCATCATTTTTATCGCTTAAGAAAGTATTTTATTTTATTTTATTAAAATTTTTTTCTTTAAAAAAATAATAAATTTTTATTTGTTTTTTCATTTTCTTTGCTCAGGACACTTAGCACCGACGTAGTATGAAAATGATTTACAGTTTTTATTGTTACAGACAATTTTTTTGATTTGTGCAATGGCAGATTTGGAATTTTCAGGAACTTTTTATCGGAGTTCGGATATGCCCATATATTGTCCGGCCTGGTTTGTTTCTTGGAGGGTTTCTGAAAAAGGTCGGGATTATGCCTTCGCGAAACTCAGATAGTCGGAATTATAAGGTGCTCCCTAAAAATATATGTGATTTCGCGCTCATTTCTAATACATATATATTGTGTATAAATCGTGAAATGTTGTTGTTGTTGTCTTAGTGATAAGGACACTCCCCGAAGGCCTTGGGGAGTACTATCGATGTTGATGGTCCTTTTCCGGATGCAGATCCGGTTCGTTTTTGTAACAAACACCATTAAATTACTAGCCTGACCATCTCGGGAACGATTTGGTATGACCACATGAAACAATTGAGGCTGTTATAGGAACATGATTCGCCACGGTAAGGATAGCTTGACAATTGGGTTGGAGAAGCTAGATATATCGCTGGCAACCCCTTGAAGGGGTAGCGCTACACAACCCCTTGCATAAATTTAGTATTTAATCGCCTCTTACGACTACCTGCCGAGGGTATATTCTAAGCCCCCTAACCGCTGAGGGGATAAATCATACAATGGAACCGTTCCGTGCTACATGTGTTTCCTTATCTACGCAAACGCATACATACAGCCATAATTGCTACAATACTTGCACAATCTCTTATTCGTTGGTGTGACAACATTGTTCTGTAACAAAAAGGGCGTTGGCGGCAATGACACAAATATGACATCTGAAACCGTGTCAGTAAGTGTCAGTAACAACTTTTCTATGTATGCCACTTTCTAACACCATATCAAATTGTGCCAAAATGAGTCATAATAAAAGCGCCTAGAACCTAACGAGCGGAGATGTTTCTGACAAAAGATGGTCTTCTCATTTCAATGTTTCCGCAAAAACTTGGCATTGAGAAACTACAATAGCGCTGGTGGTTAACATGCACAATGTTGGCAAAAAGCAAAAAAATTACAAAAACAGTTTGAGTAGTAGTAAATAGAGTTTGTATGTCAGCAAAGTGGTTAAAGAAATTCACGATCAGACTGCAGTTACAGGCAAGGAACAATTGTACATACATATTTGATTATGGAGGACGATATTTGTGCGCGATAAATAAGAGAGAACAAAAATTATTTATGAACTTTCGTGTATGGTTGAATATGACAAGCATAGCGGTTGTTTCAGTTTCGGAAGAGTTGGTAGCTATGATCTCTTCACCAGCTGAGGTTTAATTGACCTAAACAGCAAGTTGCAAAGCTGCTTGTAGGGTTACAATGGAACTTTGTTATTGGCAGCCTAGAAAATTCGCCAGTCCATAATTTTTTGGTAAAATTCCAAAAAAACTGTTAAGCATGTGTAAGACTTAGCCACATTCCACAAATAAACAACCAAGTCAATTATGTATAGTTTGCACGCAAAGGGAGGAAGGTCTTAGCCGAATTACTTCAGGCTTATTAGCTTTTATTATGTCCTTAATTGCTTAATCTCTCATCCAAATCTTAGAGCGTCTTTTTTACATGCACATCAGAATTAATTTGAGCATTTACAATTTCTCTATGCATACATCAATCCGGGAATGCAGCTCCCCGCATTATCACCATAAAGATACAGAAAGGGATTTTTTTCTGGGAGCTAACTCCGGGCATCTTTCTCAACATGGAAAACTACGCAATAATACCATACACATCGAAAAGTAGGCAGGTAGTACTATCCCGACGTCGCGAGAACCTTTTTTTTACCTGTTGTCTAGTCTTCCTCTACCTACCTCCCTACTTAGTGCAGGTCTCCCACTTTGAAACATTATTTTGGCCGGAGCGTTTTCGTTCATTCGCATAACTGAACTAGCAATATCTTCACATCTATGTAAAGCTCGTTTAGCCTATCATTAAATATCCTCACATACTCGCCATCGGCATGACGGATTGGACCAATAGTCCTCCGTAGAACTTTTCCTTCGAGCATTCCAACAGCCTTCTCATCTTCTAACGACAGATTCCATGATTTCCAACAATACATCAAAACAGGTATGATGTGCGAATTGTTTGTCTCGAGAGGACTCAACTTATCGATTGCCCACTCAAATTAAAGTAGCACCTTTTGGCAAGAGTAATTCTCAATTTGTTTTCTAAGCCTTAAGAATGCCTTGTCTTGGAAGCAATCTTAAGTCCCTTAACCAGCTTCGTCTCTTGTCGCTCTCTCATTTCTCTTGTCGTACCTCTTTCGTTTGGTGTGTAACGTTGACATTTATACGCATGGATATGCAAGACTATCAACCTTAACTCTAAAATTCAATGCAGAATGCCAAACGATTCAAGGTTTTTTGTTCATAACGCTTTACGTTGTTTTAAATTCGTTTGCCGTCTGTTTGAAAGTGTCATTTTGATTATCACAAATGTTCTTCGAAATGGTCAATATATTGCCCCATTCTGGTTGCATACAAATAATAAATGAAGTTGTTATTATCCAAAGTTTGTACATATATACTTGCATACATACAACTGGGTTTTATATTCTCACCCGTATAGAATTTTTCTATTTTCCTACTTTGCTTAGGTCTCTCAAATGCTTCTGTTTTCTGCATCTACTCAACCAACAGCAGTAAAGCGCAATAAATGCATGAACATGAAATGAACTCAAATTGTCTGCCCGGTTATAACAATACTCACACGAATATGGTCAACATTTGAGCTGAATATTATGCTTTTAGTCTTGGTTTTGTTGTGTATTGCATTAGGATTTGTTTAAACTCTCACTTCGCTTAAAACGAGTTCGCAAAATGTTTCAACAATACTGTCCGAAAGAAGTATTGAGGCTTTACGACGTGGAAAGCGGTTCAGGTGAGCTACATTAGTAGACGCTTGGAAAAATTTAACAGACGGACTCCCATGGTATCTTTATATGTACCTCTGCCTCTCCCTTTTTCCCTGAACGTTGTCGCAGTGCACTGCCCTCAGGTGCCAATGAAACCAGTCTAGTCCTGTTAATGCCCCCACGGCCCGTGGGTCCACTGTTAGGCATTACGTCACGGGGAAGTAAAGGCTCTGCATACGGCAACAACAGTCCAACAGTCTATGTATCTGCACATTAGGGATAGTAAATTCTTTGTGCAAGGTTCGTCCCCAAAAGCTCCGTGTACAGGGATTCTTTCCTTTACGTATTCTGCGTTTTGCATTCCCGTGGGATAGGGCGGGCAAACAGGATCCTCCTCCATTCTATGCTTCTATCAATACTTCTTTAAACAGCTATTCCGCTACATTTCGAACTAACATGAAGATCCAGCAGTTGGTAACAGGTAGTCGCCCAATTTCAATGTGATATTTCGAGACCTATAAGTACTGGCTTATCATATAGCATTAATTCGGCAGGCTGCCTATATATCTTTTTGGAGGGTCGTTTTACATCCGTGCCACACTGGGGCTACTCATATCATTATCGAGCTAGTTGTGTTGGACAATAGACGACTGGTAGCATCATCTAAGCCGTCACTGTTGAGCATTATTCACATTGGGTATCCACCAATTTTAGAAACTTTCTCTACCTCTGCCTTGAAGTACTGCTTAAATGTGAGTTTTGTGTAAATGTTTACTCCTAAATATTCCAAGTAAAACTTTGAATTTATTTGATAATTTCCGGTAGGTAGGACTAACTCACCCAGAATCCACTTTTATCTTATCAAAACCACTTCTGTCTTATTGCTAGTCACATACAGTCCCATTTTTTTTTTTTTTGTTTATACAGTCCCATATTCTCCATCAATTTCTTGAATCTTCCTACGGCATCACTACTTTATGACTGTTCAGATCCAGTTTCTTGGTCGTTGCTACGACGATAATATTATCTACATAGTCGAAAGTTTGCGTACCTCAGGTAGTGTCGATTTGTAGCACAGCTAAATTGGCAACTGTTTCTTTTGCATCTATCGTGGATCTTGATTTTCGCAATTCGAACTGATTATGTGATAAGTCACCTTTAATTTTTAGGGTCTCTTGAAAGCGGTGTATGACGACGTGCTACAAATCGACCATCCCGGAGGCACGGAAACTGTCGGCTATGCAGATTATATCGTCGTAGTAGCAATGGCCAGGAAACCTGATCTGCTTCAAGCATTATGTAATGACGCCGTGGGAAGAATAAAGGAATGGCTTACGAACATGGGGCTGGAGATGGCTGGCAATAAGACAGAAGTGGTTTTGGTGAGCTCAAAGCGGACTGTGGATGAGTTAGTCCTAACCATAGGAGATTATCAAATAAAATCAAAGCCTTCCATGAATAAACGTAACCAGACTATAATATTATAAGCAGCACCAGTATGGCACGGACCCAAAAAGGTCCACCAAAAAATAGACTGGCAGCCTACAGCATCACTGCTATACGAATAGCATGTGCTTATCGGATGGTACCCGACGACGCGATCCATGTTTTATCCAGGAAAATCCCTGTAGATCTACTCACATGTTAAATGCAGATCTGTATGGCATTGGATTCAGCCGACCATTTGAAGATGCTAAGAAAAGCGCAAAGTTAGAAAGAAAAGCGAAAGACTCACTGTACACAGAGCTTTTGGAGAGAAGCCTTCCATCAGGTGGCCTTTATAGTTATGTGAAACTGATGCATGATGAAAGGGAGCGCAGAGAAATGCGCATACGAAGCAGTGGCGACTGAATCGGTGGTCCCACGGGGTGTGGACATATGAACAGGAATTGCTTGGTTTCATTAGGTCAGGTGGTGCGCTACCCCAACGTCCAACAAAAAAAAAGGCGCTCATTAATAATATGCTCGAGAATCTTTACCAGCGATTCCATTATATAATGTGGTCTGCATGAGGATGACTGGTCCGACATTTTACCGGCAAAAGAACCAGTTTTGACGTTTTTATGTGCGAGGGAACACGCCTTCTTTGTTACAGGCACCGTGAAAGCTGACTTTCTAGCTCTTATAGCTGATTTGAGAGCTATACCTATGTGGCACTCTATCGCGACCTGGGATTTAGGTTAGGTTGAACTGGTCGCTCCATGAGGACCTCACATAGACTGAATGAGTCCGTAGTGTTACCAGAAGTTTATTCTAACGACCAAACTGAAAACCCCTATCAAAATCCAGGACCTATTTTATAAAATAACTCCGTACTCTCGGCAAATACTAGAAGCTTTCTAGGACTTAAGCCACTTGCTGCTTCTAGATCTGACAGCTGCACGACTCCTAATAGCTGGAGTCTTAGCCCGGCAAGCGCAGGACACGAGCACAAACCGTGCTCGATCGTTTGCTCCTTTAACCCGCACTTCATACATCTGCTATATTTTTACCACCCTCTTGGAAAGAATTGAAGCCGTATTAAACTCTCGTCCTATCTCACCTTTGTTCCAAGATCCCACCGAGTTTACCGCGCTTACCCCCGGCCACTTTCTCAGAGGTGGCCCCCTCCTCGCTATCTCTGAAGTGGATCACGCCGAGTTATCTCTTATAAACCGATGGGACAGGGTAAAAAGTTTACATCATCAATTCAGCAAACGGTGGAAGGAAGACTACCTAAAGGATCTCCAGAAGAGGCAGAAGTGGAAAAATCCACAACCCGAACCCAAGGTCGGTGAGTGTGTTTGCATTCACGACGACTCACTCCCCCCGGCAGAGTGGCGTCTAGGACGCATTGAGAAAATATATCCCGGGCCAGATGGTCATATAGGCGTTGTCCACGTTCGCACTCAAACCGGCACCCTCAAACGCCCACTCGTAAAATTATGTTTCCTCCCTCAAAGCGCAACACAGATAGGGCAAATCCGGCATCGTCTATAGTCTACTAGCAGTGGCGAGGTTCGGGACTCGCCGGCGTGGTTCGGAACGACGATCTCCGATCTCAATGACCTCCGGCATGCCGGTTGAGCGCGATCCATAGCGATCTGGAAGTACAGTTATAAATGCATTTTAGGTGAGAGAAATGTTAAAGCGGGGAATTTCAGTTGGCACTGGGCCTGCAAGTTGTGATACTGTTGCCAAGAGAATGCGGTAGGAGTGGAAGAGGTGGTTCAGTGGTAGCTTGGTGAGCTTGCCGGATTTGCCCTATCTGTGTTTCGCTTTGAGGGAGGGACATAATTTTACTAGTTTGCGTTTGAGGGTGCCGGTTTGAGTGCGAACGTCGACAACGCGTATATGACCATCTGGCCCGGGATATATTTTCTCAATGCGTCCTAGACGCCACTCTGCCGGGGGGATTGAGTCGTCGTGAATGCAAACACACTCACCGACCTTGAGTTCGGGTTGTGGATTTTTCCACTTCTGCCTCTTCTGGAGATCCTTTAGGTAGTCTTCCTTCCACCGTTTTCTGAATTGATGATGTAAACTTTTTACCCTGTCCCATCGGTTTATAAGAGATAACTCCGCGTGATCCACTTCAGGGATAGCGAGGAGGGGGCCACCTCTGAGAAAGTGGCCGGGGGTCAGCGCGGTAAACTCGGTGGGATCTTTGGACAAAGGTGAGATAGGACGAGAGTTTAATACGGCTTCAATTCTTACCAAGAGGGTGGTAAATTCTTCAAATGTGAACTTGTGGGCTCCTGCAGCCTTCTTGAAGTGCAGTTTGAAACTCTTCACTGCAGACTCCCACAAGCCGTCCATGTGGGGAGCTCCGGGCGGAATTAATTTCCAATTGATGCCCTGGGGGGATTATTTTGCGATTACTTCTTGAGAGGCAGTTTTCATGAAGCCAACGAACTCCTTTTCGGTCGCTCTTTTAGCTCCAATAAACGTTTTGCCGTTGTCACTCATCATTGTGGCAGGATATCCACGACGTCCGACGAAGCGAGCAAATGCTGCGAGAAAGGCATTTGTTGTTAAGTCCGAGCACAGCTCAAGGTGGATAGCTTTTGTCACGAAACAGACAAAAACGGCCACGTAGCCTTTCAGTACGGTGTGAGACCTTAGCAAGGAGGCTTTTATTTGAAAAGGACCCGCAAAGTCGACACCGGTAGTGGTAAAAGGCGGAGCGTATGTGCATCGTTCCGCGGGCAAGGCCGCCATGATTTGCGATCGCATTTGCTGCTTGTGGAGGGTACAGGTTTTGCACTGATGTATGCATCGCTTTATGAGGGGTTTGAGTCGTGGAATATAGAGATCCTGTCTGAGGCATTGCTGCCTTAGACGTATTTCGGCGTGGAGGAGAAGTTCGTGGAGGTACTGTATATAGAGGACAGCGAATCTAGATTTTTCTGGAATAATAACGGGATGTTTTTCATTGTAAGTCAACGTCGAATGAACTAATCTACCATGAACCCTGAGGAGCCCGTTTCCATCGAGGTATGGGTTGAGGGTTAGTAGAGAGCTTCTTTTATCAATTGGTTTAGCATTTTCCAAGCATGCTCTTTCGCGAGAAAAATATCGGGTTTGCGTTAACGTCACAAGTTTATTTTTCATTTTACGGAGATCTTCATGAGACAGATAGGGAGTGTACGCAGGTTTAATGTCTCGAATTCGGTCCTTGAGATTATTAATGAACCTGAAGGCATATGCCATGACCCTGAGGGCGCGAGGAAAAGAGAAAAATCGATCCAATACATCGGGGTCATCTTCAGCTGAGTATAGTGCTTCGACTCGGCGCATTTCAGGCGGGTTGATGCTGCCGGTAGATGGGTTTGGCCAAGCTTCGGGGGGCTGGGTCAGCCACGCAGGGCCATTCCACCACAGCGAAGAATTTGCCAAGTCCATGGGTTTGCATCCTCTTGTGCCCATATCTGCTGGATTGTCGCGACTGCCTACATGATTCCAGGAGGCGCTTCCGACGAGATCCATAATTTCAGCTGTTCGATTGGATACGAAAGTTTTCCAAGCGTGGGGAGGCTTTTCGAGCCATGCTAACACAATTTCCGAGTCAGACCACATGTAAAGATTTTTAAGAGAGAGCTCGAAATGGGATTGTACGACGGCGATTAGTCGGCCAAGGAGTAGAGCTGCACATAGTTCTAGTCTTGGAAGACTGGTAGTGCGAAGAGGGGCAACCTTGCCTTTAGCGACCAGAAGGTGAGACGACGTGGTGGAACCGTGCGTTATTCGCAGATATATAGTGGCGCAATATGCCTTTTCTGACGCATCAAAGAAACCATGCAGTTCAACCTGCTGGTTCGGCATATAGTCAAACCATCGAGGTATCTTTATATCTGAGATGTTGGGTAAATTTTTTGCGAACTGCGTCCATTTAATGAAGAGTAGGGGCTTCACTGTTTCGCCCAGCCAGTTCCGTCTATCCATAGCTCTTGGAGTAAAATCTTGGCCTGAATCATAATCGGCGTAAGCCACCCTGTGGTGTCAAAAAGTTTTGCGACCGAGGAGAGAATTTGTCGTTTTGTACTAGCGGACGAGAGGGGTATTGAGTCCACTGTATACGAAAACGTGTCGGTCAGAGCGTTCCACTCTATGCCGAGAGTTTTGGTGTTGCTTGCTTTCTCGAATTCCAAATTATTGGTATCTAGCAAGTCCTCTTCTTTGATGTTTTTTATTATACTGGGGTGATTGGCCGTTATTTTCCTTAATGGAAATCCTGCTGACGCTAACACTTGGATGACTTGGGAGATAGATGTTTCAGCAGAGAGAATTTCATGGCTGCCAGAGAGAATGTCATCTACATATGTTTCTTTCGTCAAAACAGGGACGGCTTTGGGGAAAGTTTCTTCTACATCTTTGGCCAGTTGGTGAAGAGTACGTATGGCGAGGTAGGGGGCACAGTTCACAACAAATGTGACTGTTTTCAGGCGATAGTCTTTTATCGGGTCGCTCGGAGATGAGCGAAAGACAATCCTCTGATAATCTCTGTCGACTTCATGCATTATGATTCGACGATACATTTTTTCTACGTCTCCGTTAAAAACAAATTGGTAGGTACGCCACTTGAGAATCAGAAGCATCAGATCGGGCTGGAGAGTAGGGCTGGTATAAAGAACGTCGTTAAGCGCATGTCCAAATGCCGACTTTTTTGAGGCGTTAAACACGACCCGCACCTTCGATGTCTTTTTCTCGGGTTTGACAACTGCGTGATGAGGAAGATAAAAGGAGAGGCATTTTCCTCCGTCAAATTTTTCATAGGAGCCGGTTTCCTCCATATGATCGAGGGTGAGGTATTCTTCTAGAACACTATCATATTGAGTCTTTAAATCCCCTTTCTTGTGGAAACTTCTCTCCATTCCAAGAAACTGGCTTAGAGCTGAAGACCGAGAGTGGGATAATGAGATTGACTCTGGGAAGCTGGGTTTAAACGGCAGCCTTACGATATAACGACCGTTATCATCGCGTGAGGTTGTGGCTGCGTAGAAATTCTCGCAAAACTCGTCTTCTGGGGTTATTTGGGGTTTGGTGGGAACTTCCTCCAATTCCCAGAATTTTCGCAATAGAGAGTTAAGATCTTCGTTCGTCACTTCTGACACTTGCATGCAGAAAGAGTTGACCATCACAGGGGCTCTACCGCTCAGAATCCATCCAAAAATGGTTTTCTGCGCTAGAAGATTGGAGAAAAGTTTCTCAACGCCATTTTGGATGATTTGCGGTATTACATCACTGCTTAGGACGAGATCTATTTGCGAGGGGGAGTGACAGTTCGAGTCTGCGAGGTTGAGGTGTGCCCATTTTGCTTGAAGCTCGCTAGTGAGCATAAGCGATGGGAGCATTTTTGTTAGCCGGGGTAATACTATTGCCTCTGCACTTATTCTAGTTTTAAAATCGGGGGATACCAAAGTCAGAGAGCAAAATTTGTTTGAGGTCTGAACTACCTTGCCGCCCATCCCTGATATTTCAAATCTAGGGGGATTGAATGGGAGTTTGAGTCTATCTTGGGCTCTGGTTGAGATAAAGGTTCGTTCAGATCCCTGATCCACAAGAGCTCTTAGTTTAAAAATTTCTCCTTTATGCTTTACGGGAACGATAGCATAGCGGTGGGTAAAATTATTTCACCATCGTTTTCGGAATAAAACGATTGGACTTGGCTTTTCTGCGAGCATGAAGGGCTTTCATCCAGGGCATTGGCTTGAACGGGAGTATTACCGGGTGAGACTGTGGAATTCGTGGTCGTGGCTTATGAGGCTGTCTTTTTCAATCGTGGGGGTTGTCTTTTCGGCACTTGAGATGTGTCTTCGTGAAGAACTGAGTTGTGCCGATCTAGACATTGATTGCAAGTTTGAGTACTGGAACAGTCTTTCAATATGTGTGACTGAGAGTGGCAATTGAAACACATATTGTTTTCTCTCACAAACCTTCTGCGATCAGAGGTCGACAGCTTCTTAAATTTGAAGCAACCTATAAGGGGGTGAGATGAGGTTTTACACATAGCGCACTTGTACATTGTCCGCTGCTCTGTCATATGAGACTGGGTGTGGGAGGTCGATTTATTTTGAAACGCATGTGACTGTTGGGATTTAAATGGCGGCCTAGCTTGTGGGGTGGCTTTAAATTTATTTGGTCGCCATTGATCGACTCGCTCTACGACTTCATATCGAGTTGTGAGGAACTGGTCCATTTGGGACCAGTTAGGAAGTTCTCTTCTTGAAGTCAGAGACTGCTCCCATAACGTGACTGTATTTTCAGGGAGTTTAGAGGTCACGAGATAAATAAGTATAGGGTACCAGTTATCTGTGGACAACTGTTGCCTGGCGAGAATCTGAAGACAATTATTTACTGAGGATTGCAATTTTTGGATGTCTTCACTGTTTTCCGTAGTGATCGTTTTTAAATTCATCAGGGCCCGTATTTGGTTATCTACGAGAACTCGTCTGTTCTCGTATCGGGACTTTAGGGCTTCCCACGCTAAGGCAAAGTTGTCATCAGTCAAGGGAAATTCGTTGACTATTTGAGCTGCCTTTCCATGGGTTTTGTATCTGAGGTGATACAATTTTTGCGCTTGGGAGAGTTTTAGGTGGTTAATATATACGGCTGTGAACATGTCACGAAATGAGGGCCATTCTTCATAACCACCATAAAATATTTCGGTATCGCAGGGAGGGATTTTTAGCGAAATACCGGAGTTGTCGGATGGACCTGGTGTGACGGTAGGGGGAGCGGGGGCATTTGCTTGTTTAAGCAACTGAAGCTGGTCTTCGATCTGGGCTTTTGTGTCTTCGTACGCTATGAGACAGGACCTGTATATGCTATTAGCAGATGTTGGAAAATCTTCGGGCAGGTCCTGATCTGGGGTTTCAACAATCTTATCGAAGACGGTTTGGACTCTACTCCAGAATTTTTCTATGTTTGAGTTTTTTATTTTGAGTGAGGACTCCGTGTTATCTTGGAGCGTCGTCGACCTAAACCGAGCACAATATTCCATAAAATTGTCCGTTTCGGATGTTAATTTTTTGGGGGCAGACGAGATTTTAAATCTTTTAACTCCTTGAGTTTTGGAGCCACCTTTTTTGGTTTCATCGTCACTCATTTTTGAGCTTTGTTTTATGACGCTTACATTTGAGATTTAACAAAAATTTAACTTCAGAGAGAAAAAACTTTTTTTTTGTTTGAATAGAGAGTATTTGCTTTTAACTATGTGAGGGAGTTATGTTTAAATATTCACGTTAAATAGCAAGAGAGAATAATTTCCAAAACTAAAAAAAAGCTTTTAAGTTAAATTTTATTGAGGGGGTGACCAATCGAGTTTGACCACTGTGCGGCGTTTGCACTGTATTTAATGCGTATATATGGGGGAGAATTAAATATACGTGGGAAAAATACAAATATATATATATATATATACAGCAATAACCCCATATTGCAAAACTCAATACGGTATATGTGCAAAGCATAAGAAGAAAAACTTGATTAGAGCTACAGTGGGCACGACTGATAAAACTACCCCTCAAACCACGCCGGCGAGTCCCGAACCTCGCCACTGCTAGTGGACTATAGACGATGCCGGATTTGCACACGTCAGCACGCCCTCCGAAATTGTGCTATATTTAAGAAAATGACGCCGCCACAACGATGGATACTCGCGAGGGCGCATAAATTCTGTTTGAATTGTTTGGCGCTATCGCATGCAACATATGAATGCAGTTCGTATGATCGCTGTCGAACTTGCGGATTAAGGCACCACTCTCTGCTGCATCGGCGGGATGCAACCCGGAGCATCCCACGTCATACCCAGGCACCCCGGCCTGGTCGCCAAGTAGTACCACCTCAGGTACCCTCTACCCCCACCGTGCGATCCCGTTCTCGCCCAGCTATCTCTCGGTCTCGCCCAGCTACCGAAGCATAACCGCCAGCATCTACCGCCGCTCGAAGCACCGTTCGGTGCACCGCTCAAGAGCTGCAAACTGCCACTTTCAGGGGAAAGGTGTCTGACCTCCTCGTACGAGATGCGCTACGGACTCTTCAAGAGCTGCAAGAGGTTCTAGCCGCTGAACGCGCTTAGGGCGGGGACGATGGTTGAGCGACTATTGCAGTCATCAACAGCCAACTCCATCAACATCGTATTTTTATAACCAATTAAAAGAACTTGAATTTTACCTGAATTTTTTATATTGAATTTGAACATGTACCTTATTTATAATTACCGTAACTAAGTTACATATATATAAATATGTACATTGAACCTTTTTATGCATTACTATTTGATGTATAGTTATTATCTTTACGACTCATGAATTACGTTAAATCCATGAATTATATCTATAGTTATATATATTAGAGTATAAGAGTTCACGTTTCGCCCCTCTGGCAACCCAACGATGAGTTGACAGTTGACATGTACGTACATATGTACATATATATATATGTTTGTTGACATTTCTTTTATCTTACACTCGAAATTTTTACTTACCCCGGTTGTGACAATAAAATTTGTAGAACCTCAAAATTTTTAACAAAATAGTTCATTATTCAAAGTTTAACACCGTGCTCTTGTTAAACTCGAAAGTTCATAACTGTTGGCTTCAACCCAATCACATAAAATAGATTGATTTATGTGAAAAAGCATACCCTCGAAATATTTCGTGCAAAATACTAATTAGCCCATCCACAACCACACTGCCGCTGTATCACCATCATCAAGGCGCCGCCATATAACCACCGCCACCATCATCAAGACGCCACCGCCATCACCAGCAGCCTAACATCGCCAGCTCAACCAAAGCCACAGCCACACAGCCATACACCAAAAGGAAGGTAACTTTTATATTGCGAGCCCCCTAACCACTGACTTAGCCTAATTTAAAGGCATGTAACGCCAGAAATACCCGTCAGAATACCCGTCATGAGTCTACACTCCTCCCTTTTTAATGATACAGTGGTGGATTTATTATCAGCTCTTTAACTTTTGGGATTTCCATACCTTTGAGGCCCTCGCTATTATATGTCCAGTAATCGTGTGTCGGAAACAGAGTTTCCATTTTTCTTTTCAACAGTATCGTGCATGTAGATTACTCTGGTTTCTATCCTTTAATTTTAGCTATCACAGCTCTACACGCCCATCCCGAAGGATCAGGATCAGCACTATCCTTTAGTTTCTTGAAGCACACTCCTTGCCTTTTTTATAGTATTTTTAAGCGCTGTTCTTTGAGCTAAATAGCGATCATATCGTGGTGCGTAGCTCATCATATCATGGTGATGAGATCTCTGGGCCCTCATTCGTGCTTTGTAGCATTTTCTAAGTTTTTCGCTACTTCTTCGTTCCGACTTATCTTTGCGCAATTTCTAGGCATGACAACGCCACACGCCATAGCTAGAAAGTTATCCTTTTAGGGAAGTTCAACAAGGTCAAAAGTAATAGCTTCGTCGTCATTCGATCTCTATCTATACCTCTGCCTCAACCCCAACTTCTTCCTCTACCACAATTTCTACGTCGACCTCATCCAAGTACATGCTTCGTTTAATATTTTGGTAATGCATACCCTACTTCATTGCAATTACAGCTGTTATTTATTATCTGTTCAATACACTCAAAAGTACTTTGTCTATTAAAGCTAACAGTAGCATAAGAAAGCAAATGTACAAGAATAGAGCAACAGGCAAGATATTTATTACGAAAAGACTAGTGAAAACAAATTGTTATTGTTGTGTATGTTTATTGCTTGTTAGTACTGTCCTTTGGAGCATAATCAGCTTATTCCCCGAGCACAACGACATGAAGCAATAACAAATTAGAAACTGAATCAGCATAAACATCATCAGCATCACCATCACTTCAATTATCAATAATTCCTATGAAGCATCTAAAGCCAGATTTGGCAATTCAACCAAACTTGCAAATAACTGAAAAGCATTTTTTATTTTATTCACGAGTGTTCCATGCTGAGAAGCATTTCGAAGTTTTAAACGAATTGCTCTATTATAAATCACACTTTACTTAGATCGAATAATTATTATTTTAATAAACATTAAATCCTATAATGCAATGTAAATAAAGTAAATATATATATACTAGTAGACCCGGCCAACGTTGTTCTGCCCTAAATTTAGCCTATCTGCATACATTTTAATAAGCTTTTTCCGTCTAACTCTGCCCACCCCCAAACCCTATTCACTTTTCCTGATCCTTTTATTCACTCCTGCCCCCGTCTTTTCGCTTCATCTATTTCCATATTCGTCTCATTCTATTTCTTTCTCAGTCTCCATCTCCTTCTCTCTTTTCTCTTCTCTCACGTTCTTCTCATTCTTCTTCATCCCCTATTGCCTGTCCCAGAGGGTGGTATGTATTTTGTTCCAGTCCCAGTCTCAGTCCCAGTCCTAGTCCTAATCCCAGTCCCAGTTCGTTTCTGGTCTACTTCCCGGAAAAAAGGATCGCAAATACTTATATAGGCAAATATATATACCAAATTTCAGGCAAATCGAATAGGACGTATGTAAATAGGTATGTGAGTATTATTAATTCATGTCTTTATTTCTGCTTCGCATGCATATTTATCAGTTTTGCCAGGTTGATGTGACTAAATCGAATATCACAATGAAAATTATTTTAGAGCTCTCAGTAACAGCTTTCATTTCATATCCATATTACCCACATATTTTGGGGGTATCCGGGTCCACGTTTTGCCCTATATCTTGAGACCCTAGTCACCAAGCGGTATAATATATTACTCTGTAGTAAAGCACTCATCCATTTGATATCCATATTATATAAACACATCCTAGGGATACCCGGGTCCTCCTTTGAACAAAATCGACCAATGCATCTCTTCAAACACCGGCGACCAACTAACACACATTTCAGCCTTTCCTTTATATATATAGATTTTTATTTTGTAGCGCCCTACGCCAGATCCTGTGTCTGGAATTGGTATCACAACATATGAAGGTATTGTATACCTGGTTTTTGTCTATGAAAAGTTTGAGTACGGGAGATGGGATATCCCTCCTAGGACGATCGACTTGACGACTGTTAATTCTTTAATTAGAAAATAAAAATTCATTAAAACGTGTTTTACATTATCCCCTTTGTGGAACATATTGTATGAGCTGCTGTTAAGCCCCATAATCTTTTGTTTTTTTAAAAACAAATATTAGTTTGATTAAATAATAATCGTCCTCGGTCCCTGTTTATAATGTCACACAAATTATACAAAATCTAACATAAACTTTTACAATATACAACGAACAAAATTTTGTATTAAAAGGGTTAAACAAGAGAGTCTTTGGTTATACCATATTGAACTTTAATGAATTTCAATCCGACATTAGATGCCCAGGTATGAATATACCGTACTATATTGCGTACTAATAACTTATCATTAAAGCAATCATCCACTAAATGGCCTTTATTTATAAAGCAGTTATATTAATTATAAAAGAATTAGGGACTACGACCTATGTATGCCAAGCTGTTATGAATGTCGCCAATCATATTTAAAGAGGAAACGCAAAATTTTTAGTCTATATATATATAAAGAAGTGTACATTTTGATTGTCACTCCATAACCCGAGAACGGATAGAAATATTTCCATTGAATATTTAGGAAAGATACAGGAAGGAAAGATGATGGTTAGTTGATTTTGAAATCCCAAATCGGTTTAGCCATGATAATATAAAAATGAATGTTTGTATGTATGTCATCGATGAAATCAAAAACTACTGGACCGATTATTATGAAAATTGGTATATATATTTTTTTTTCCACGGGGAAGGTTTGTATAATGAGTACTTTGATACCGGGTGACTAGAGTCTCGAGATATAGGCCAAAACATGGACCCATGTTACTCCGGGAAGTGTTTATACAATATGGGTATCAAATGGAAGCTGTTTATGAGTACATTGACGTTGAGTATTTTTCGTACCCCTGGGTGACTAGGGTTTCGAGATATAGGCCAAAGCGTGGATCAGGGTAACACTAGGATGCGTTTTTACACTATGGGTATCAAATTGAAGCTGTTGATGTGTGCTTTACTACAGATAATTTTTTATACCGCTGGGTGTCTTGGGTCTCGATATATAGGCCGAAACGTGGACCCGGATACCCCGAGACAATGTTTATACAATATGGGTATCAAATGAAAAATGTTGATGAGTGCTTTACTGCAGGGTAGTTTTCATACCTATTGGTGACTAGGGTCTCGAGATATAGGTCAAAACATGAACCCGTATACCCCTAGAATGTGTGTGTATTTTGGATATCAAATGAAAGCTGTTGCTGAGAGCTTTTAAAT
Organism: Eurosta solidaginis; assembly: GCF_040869045.1. Lineage (NCBI taxonomy): Eukaryota > Metazoa > Arthropoda > Insecta > Diptera > Tephritidae > Eurosta > Eurosta solidaginis. The sequence continues at coordinate 66,907 of NW_027137047.1, read as the reverse complement.
AATTTTCATTGCGATATTCGATTTAGTCGCATCAACCTGGCAAACCTGATAAATATGCATGCGGAGCCGAAACAAAGACATGAACTAATAATACCCACATACCTATTTATATACGTCCTATTCGATTTGCCTGAAATTTGGTATATAAATTTTCCCATATTAGTATTTGCGATGCTTTTTTCCGGGAAGTAGACCAGAGACGGACTGGGACTGAGACTGAGACTCGGAATGGTACTGGAATAAAATACATACCACCCTCTGGGACTGGCAATAAGATATGAAGAAGAATGAGAAAAACTTGAGAGAAGAGAAAGGAGAGAAGGAGACTGAGAAAGTGATAGAATGAGACAAAGATGGAGATATTTGAAGCGAAAAATACGGAGGGAGGAGTGAATACAAATATTGGGAAACAGTGTAGAAGGGCGAGGGCACAGTTAGACGGAAAAAGCTTATTAAAATGTATGCAGATATACCAAATTTAAATAAATTAATCCTTTGCGTGCACCCCAATAACTCGTGGTATATCTATGATGCGTGCAGTTTCCACTTGGTACCAAGTGGCTTGGTCAATACCAGAACATCTCCGACAACTGCATTATCGGGAACAATGTACTCATTAGGCTGGCAAATTGTTGATGCGACCCCACCGATGATACACCAAAGATTTACTATACTTTGTCCACCTGTTAGAGTATCACCAGCTTCAAGTGGAGAGTCTTTGAATAAGTGGAACCACAACATCGCGCTCCTTTTCAGTAATTTTGGTACTTGCTGCAAGCAGCCCAACATGTTATCGCAATCAATAACACCCATAGCATACAAGTCGCCCAATACATTGGCACAAGCAATTTTTCCCATCATATAGGGATCGCTAACCATGGGGTAAAAGAAATCAGTAGTTTGTACCAAACAAAGACCACCATGACGCAATGAACTGAACAATCCAAAGAAATACCAATGCTTGGTATGGCCATGTTCAAAAATTGAGCATCTTGATCCGAAGCACTTGAATAATCTTGTTGTAAACCAGCTAAAAATTTTCCAAGGACTTCTTGTGGCACCTTACAACCACGACACTTGAGGTTAGCAAATCTAATCAATCGAAAAGATGGTTCCAAATCGTGAGCAGTTGAATCGAATGGTCGACGAAGCTCGGCTCCACCGTCACCTCTTTGCAATTCAAGGTGAGAAGAATTTAATGCATCCACTTGATAGCTCATGATATTTACTTGTTTTTCAAGCAGAAATAACTTTAATTAAATAAATTAAAACGCATACACTTTAACTACGAGCAAGATACCCGATTTGATTGAATGGTTAACAATTGGCTAAGAAAGATTCATAATGTATGAGATGCTCATTTTGGAAGAGTAAACATTTTATATGTTTCATTTGACACAACGGCGTCGAGATCATTTTGTAGTAGTATGCATACGGTCAGTTAAGAGCTACAATTGCTACTGGTTGTAAAGGGTTACCTAAATGCAATGTAGGTACTGCATTGCCCCATTAGCTTCTGCCTCCCAATCGCCTCCTCCTCGAAATGGATATTGCATATAAATCCATCCGGATTTAAATCAACCCCCAAATTGGCGACACATTTCTCTATAATGTCCGGATTTTTCGGTATTTTGAAAAACGAACAGATTTTCCGTCCCCAACCCGAAATAATGCACTTTTTGTCCCCGGCATTTTAATTTTTATTTAATTAAATAATAAAGCTTTCGCGTTCGCGTTTCTGAAAAAATCACTTTGAATTAACTGGATTCTAAGTAACTGGACATTTAGTTGGAATTTTCGCAATTCTGGCGCACTTTTCACCTGTCACAAAAATCTAATTAGAAAATGTTTATGTAGCTCGTAGGACTAATTACAATGCAATATTACAAAGATGAAATGTGGCCATATAAATCGTTTCCGAGATGGTAGGGCTAGCGCCTTAATGGTGCTGTGTTACCGGAGCGTACCGGATCTGTATCCGGCAAAGGACCATCACATCGATAACACTCCCCTAAGCCTTCGGGGAGCAGCCTTATCGCTGCAAGAACAACAACAACAAAGATGAAAACAAAGTATTGCACACTTATACGAATATTTGTATGGATACCTTTTCAGAACATACAAATTAAGGCATAATATATACAATGCTTTTGTTTATTCGAAGGAAGGAAGTAACACCAGTAACACGACACAACAATAGAAAACAATACACATTTTGTTATCACTTCACTACATTGCATTGATTGCGATTCAAGTTGTATTTTATTTAATTTTTCACTGCAATTATAAATATATGAAACTAATTTCATTTGTCTTCTTCTTTTCGGCCTTGATGTTATGAAAACGAAAACAAAATAAAATAGAAAAACTGCAATGTTACGAACGATAACAAAGCAAAATCGATAAATGCACAGAAAAAAACAAATAAGTGGTTTAAGAAATAGAAAACAAAAGGGATGGTGAATTCTTCGTACAGCCGTCCCACAATTTCCACAAAGCTTTAGAACTCTACAATGTACCATCTTATATTTATAGAGTCTTTGGTTAAACCCTCAGTTAGACGACGTACCCGTTATATGTCTAAATCGGCGGTCACAGCAAATCTTCCTCTAAAAACCCGGCTATACGCTTAGAAATATTTTTAGTTATAGCGTAGTGTACGTTGATACCGTTTCATGCCATTGGGTACATCTTGTTAGGTACTTAGACACCTCCTTCTGAAACAATATAGAACGAATTTCGAACTGTATTTATCCCAAGATTATACATTTTTTGTGTAAAAAAAGACTGTTCTCACCTCTCTTAATAACTAATGTTTAATACATTTGTTTCTGTTCTCTTTAAGTATTACGCTTAGGTGATGATATTTCTTCTGTAGCTGAGCACTCTCAGTTCTCGACGCTTGACAAATCGCTGCCGATCAAAAACTCGGCAAAAACAAAAAAGGTTATTATAGATATATATAAATCGATCGCGTGAACAGGATTAGCCTGGTTCCATTGGGCCACTCTCTATTACATCAAAAACGTTACTTTCCATGAATGTATGTAAAATGTTAGAAAAAACTTGACATACTTTTGATTACTGCATGCAAATTCAAATTTTCCTCTGAAAACTTTACAAAAATTTGTGATTGAATTATTCAATTATGTCAGTTTTTTTTAATTTTTTATATAAATAAGTATGTGGTTATCGCAAGATTTCGCCCATGTTAAATACCTATTTATTCTGAGCTCGTGTACCGAATTTCGTAAAGATATCTCTATTTTTGATCAATTTATCCGAGTGACTCAATCGAAACCTTCTTCGACTGTTGAAATGTGTATGTACGGAAGCACATATCTTCGTATATCGATACCTTAGACTATTTCAACCCACGTTTATCCCATTTAAATCATAATACTCAACGCATAAGCAAAGTTTTCTAAGTATTTTAGAGAGAGAAGCTAACAAACTTCCAGGTAATTTATATTAGGAATAACTGTCACAGCGGCAACAAATGTTTTTCGACAAAGTAATGGAATGAATGACAATCTTAATTACAAAAAGACTAGTAACGTGTATATGTGAGACAAATGTGTAAACGGATACATACGTGTTGATACTTATGTATAATTTTCCACCATGTTCATTAGGATATTGGATGTTTCATAATTTGAATATATTCTTATCCAAAAATCATATACCACTCCCTTGTAAAGCACTGAATTTCTTTAATTCAATACTGAAATCGGAACCGTATCCCGTACATGAATTGGACTCGTAGGAGGAACCGGAACCAAAACTGGAACCGAAACTCAATCCAGAGGCGCAATACGAATTAATACCTGGAATAAATCTTAAACCAAACCTGAAACTGGAGCTTAAACCGTAAACAAAACGTGAACCAAAACTGGACGTACAACTAAAGCAGAAAGCGAATGTAAACCGGAACTGGGTCACAAAGCAAGCACATTTTAGATTTTCTTTGAACCGAAACCGAAACCTGAATTGCATTTGAAGCCGAAAAAAGGTTCAGACCCAAATCTAAGCTAGAACAAACCGAGTTGAAACCAAAACCGTAGCTGCAAAATCCAATAGAAATGAATGGAACTGGCAGCCGCAACTCGAAAAGAACCGACCCCATCCCTACCCCCAGCGAGTTAGGGGGCTTAGAATATAGTCGCGGTAGGTATTCCTGTCCTAAGAGGCGACTAAAATACCAAATTGATTCAAGGGTTGCTAGAGCAATATATGGCTTCTCCAACCCAATTTTCAACCTCAGCTATCCGTGGCGAAGCTTGTTTCATTAACAACTGAGGCTCTGGCGACCCCATGGAACTAGGGGGTGGGGAGGGCGGTATGGCCAAGATGGTTAAATGTAAAGCGTTCCCGAGATGGTGGGGCTAGTACCTTAATGGTGCTTTGTTACAGGAACGTACCGGATCTATATCCGGCGAAGGACCATCAACATCGATAACACTCCCCAATACCTTTTGTAGTCTAATATCGTAAAACTTCGCCACGGCGTATATTCGAGCTTTGATGCTGCAACAGGAACACCGTCTTCCGACACCACATATGGGATCCATATCTAGGCCTTTTATATCGCGGTGTTCAGCATTCTATTCCAAGGCCCAAAATTTCCTTTAGAAGTTTGAAATCACTCCTATCTATGGGTCGCAATATTGTTCTACTTCACCAGCTAAACTTAATTGGGCCGAATTTAAGGATGGAGTCGGTGTTCTCGCTTCATCCTGCATCTACAACAGCATAGCATTAAGCAAATCCTATTCTGCAAAGGACCCGAAACACAGCATATGCTTCTCTGAATAGGCGGTATTCACGACGTTGACTTAAAGTACCTTTCATATTTTCTTAATTTCAATGTTACGACTTACTTGCAAGTTTTGGCCTCCCCTTGTCCCTCATCTTTTGAGATGTATAATTCGTCGCTCCTAAAGCTAGCCTGTGTCGTGGTTGGGAACTCGGCCCCCACCCCTTACGTCTTTTGAAGATTGACTTGATGATTTTAGTCGATATCTGGCTTTTCTTTCCGTTCCATATATCTTCCTCTTCGGAGGGTTCTTCTCAGTGAATAGCCAAAGGCATGCTTCCACCATCTCACTGACTCATACCAAGCGCGTGCACTGCACTCTGCGACGGGTGTCGTTTTCTCTGTGTCTTGCCGCTAAGGAGTAAAAAAAATAAACTAAAAATAGTGTATAGCCTAATGTACATATAAAATAAATACGCTCAATATTTCTACAATTAAAACTATGCAACTTAAGAGCATTATTTTTCACATTTAGCAAATAAGTCATACATTTGCTGCTGTCATTGTCAATGCCAAAGACTGAATGCATCTCTGGTTGACTGGACTGGTTGACTGCTTACCTGAGGCGCCATTTTAATGGCAATGGCTTTCGTCATTTGATTGCTTACTCCACTTGCCACATACATACCTACATACATATATACAAAGGATGTTGCAATCACAATAGCGGGCTTTTCTATTCATTTTGATTCGTTTTCATTTGTGATTTCTTTGTAAAAAAAAAATTAAAAGAAATACACTTGCAAAGCCCAACACATGGTCTTAGAATAGCTTGCTCCTAGCCAAAAAAAGAGGCACAAAGCTTTTTGTTTTTCCAAACCATGTACTAAAAGCTAATTCTACAAATACGAACACATATACACGAAAATCTTATTTGAGCTTACGTATAATCTTTTTAGCCTCTTTAAAGCCTCCGAATTGTTGTTAATTGCACAATACATCACACTTTGAATTCTCGAGTCTCGACTTTGTCCTTTTACCTAAAAATCTCTTAAGAAAAAAAAAGTAATTTACATTTACATAAGAGTTAAGAATTACCATGAATAAATTTTAGACAAGTATGCAGACTGAGGTACGACGTTGGCTTAGTTCACGTATCAGCAGTGCATTTTATGTGCATAAGTTATAAAATACAGTTACTTACAACAAAAGGGAACCAACTGGTGTCTCTCTATGGCCTGTATTGGCTCATATAAGTAAAGCATTACCTCCCAATAAAATGTCATTAGAAAACTCCACACCACATCTTTGAATAATTTAAAATTAATAGGGTTGAATAGGATGATATAAGGTCAACGGCATTGGCGTCAATTGACTTTATGAGTTCAAATTTTACTTAGTGGCCATTTAGGAAATTTCCGTTGGACCTTATAAAAGTTTGAAGTAAAATCCCATAGCCAGATTATGAATGCAGCCTCAATAAAAAGAAAAACGCTCCGTATGACCTAGAAGGTTTAATGTGGTCATATTTAATCGTTCCTGACATGGTCGAGCTAGTACCTTAAAGGTGCTTGTTACCAGAACGTACCGGAACTATATCCCGCAAAGGACCTACAACATCGATAAGACTCCCAAAAACCTTCGGGGAGTGTCTTTATCGTTAATACAACAACAAGAACAACAACAATAGTGAAATTCCATTAATAATCTTACAAAAATCTAAAATCGAGTAATCGACTGCTCGAATTATTCGAAAATTTACAAAGGCACTACACAATCACTAAAAGTTTTAGTGGTATTTAATGAGAAAAGAAACGGAGTTACATCATTTTTAAGAAGCCATATCTGCATGCAGAGAATTTAAAAACAAATTGTTATTTGCTAACTCATGTAATATATTAAATTTGTGCTTTTTGAATTAAATTAACGAATTATGCAAGTACTGACTACTTTCAATTGAAGAGTCAAGCGATTACTATTTTGTTGCCCACCATGTCGTATGATGAACATTATGTAAGTACCCCCGCAAGAAAAAAAACTATCAGTTACTAAAAATTAACTAGTTAATATTTGATTATTTTACGGAAGTGTTGAAAACATCTTATTTTTGGTTAACTACAAAAAAGTCAGCTATTAACGAAATTAAATTCATGCTGCAATTGTCACAGAAGTAAACATCGGACTCTACTTTTTGAATGCAACGCCGTATAACAGTAGTCAGTTCTTTTCAAAGAAATGTAAGGTTAAGTAAGGTTGAAGGGGCCGGCCCAATTTGGGACCTTGTACCTCTTAGTAAACCAGACCATATTCGTCTTCTCATCGTAGGCGGTGAACCCAACATTAGATGCCCAGCTAAGTATGTATATCCCGAAGCGCCCGATCTATCAAAAAGCTAATTGTTGGAACAATTTAACACTGGTGACAACTGCATCGTCATCTGCGTACACCGTAAGTTTGACGGGTTCCTCATCGAACCGCCTGAGCAGTGTGGTTTGATGACCAGCGTCCACAGCAGCGGTAATAATACTGCGCCCTGCGGCGTGCTCTTGTCCGCTGATTTCGTGGCCTAGTACAACCCCATTGTGAAGTAATCTTTCTGAAATTTAATACGCAGTTGATCCATCTCGTTATGGATGGATTTTATTCAACGTAGTTAAAACCATCCAAGATCGCTCCTTATATTCCAGGACTTTCTCTTTGTTTATAACCACCCTATGCAAAGCGTTGTCTACCGAATTCCCATTGGTGTGTGGCGGAGAACAGTGTTTCAACCATATTGAAATTTATTTACACATCTATCAGCCTTTCACAGGTTTTAAGCAATTTGAAAAGTGCGAAAATCCCGTTCGGGGCCTAAGACACAATTTCGAATTTTTATTCTTAATAAATATGTATGCCTTTTCGAAGTTGCTGAACAAGATGCTGCGCACCTTTTACTCTCCCTCAGATGTAAGAAGTCACTTGGAAGATAAGAACAATTTTTTATTTATGTATACGCCAGCTGGTTCTACTTAGCTATGCACAGGTGCACTCCAGTAATCTGCTAACCTTATATTCATAGTCTCTTTAGCTTTAGAGGAGAAGCTTTAGAACGAAAGCTTGAAAGTTATATACAAAAGCCATTAAGAGGAGAAAACAAAAAGTGTGCTTATTTTAAAGTGCTGTATTGCTTTTTATATGGAAAGTATGAAATAAATGAAAATAGGATTGTTTTCGCTATGATTTGACATTGAAGATTTTAATGCCTGTAGAGAATAAGGACTCATAAAAGTTTAAAAATGGCCGATATTAAAGGCTGACTCAATGATCACCTGACTTGCTAATAAGGCTCATATATTCGATATAATGACTGTTTCTGGAAATGAACAATAAAATTAAAGCAGTGCCGACATTTTAAGATAATTACTAAAGCAAAAAAAGTCAGTCAAAGCACTAAATGCAATAAACAACAAAATCAGAAAAGAAAATATACGAATTCAAAACAAGCGTAAATTGCTGTTCAAAGGGCGTTAGAGAAAAGCTTGTGTCTGCAAATACTTACGTAGATATGAAATACTTTAGCCGTACCACATAAACTGTCGAAAAAGTTTAAAAAAAACTTAAAGAAAACTCAAAGGAAAGCGCTTTTAATTCCATGTCGACTTTTTGCATACGCAGGTACATTCATATGTACACAAATATAATTAAGGGGCTTTCCATGCAATATGCCTAAAAAGAAAAAAACGTTAAGTCAAGTGTCTATAAGTTACAACAGATGAATTGTTAAGTAAACGCTTCCCAAAGAAACTTCGGTTATTGCTTTTGACATAATTAATATGCAAATGTATTGGAATATTTGTCTAAAAAGTATTCTTTAATTGCCCAATTTTTTCAGCAGCTTTATGAAGAAACCAAAAATAAAAAACTTGCGCCAAGGTCCTTTTCAAAAAGTAACAAAAAAATTCAATATTTTCAAAATGTATTTCCTCCGGTTGGTTGAATAAACAATTTTAGAAAACCACAGAAACATTTTTCCTAAAGCGGAAAGAAACGTCCCAATTTCTTCGAAGTTACAAAATCCATCGCTGAGATGAGTTGGCATGGAAAGGCCAATATGTATATACATATGTACATACATACCCAGGAAATAGTGGTGTAAGCTATAGTTTTAAGATTCCAGGTTTGAATTTGACCTCAAGGCCGTTCGGGTTTTTACGATAATTATAGTTTTTTATATTTTTTTTAATTTTTTTTTTATTAAAAAAAAAAACAATACATACACATAGTCACATACTGGATTAAAATGTACCCTAAACTTTAGGTTAGAGCTCTGGTTTCATAACGGCGAAATTCGCACTAAATTACATGCAGTGGCTTTTGGGTGATGCCCGGTCAAACATACAGCAAACAAAAATTTTAAAAACTGTTGATTTGGACTCAGATGCTCTAATATTAAACTCTGGCATCAATTGTTCTTGTATATTCTCAATGTACAGAGATATATTTTTTGTTTGATGGTGTTGAAAAATACCCACCGTTCCATACCAAGCTTGTGTTAGTGGACTAAAAAACCATCCACCTCTTGGTACCGTCGCCCATTCCGGGACTGCTTCCGCATTATTCTGGTAGAGTTTCATATTTCACTGGCTTAATTGTCTTCTATTGTTCCTTGTTCCTGCGTTCAGGTCCCCCTGTTAGCTCTGAGTGCTGTTTCAAAGATGTTGCTGATTTGTTTTTACTCGTTTGGGCTGGCCAACATTTTTATGTAACATTATCATTTTTTTTTTTTTTTTTTTTTTTGTATTTTTGCGATCAGTTCGATTGTGTTCTTGCATTTTTTGAGTAGGCTAGTCCGATCTAAGATTTACGGGTACAAATAAAGATTTATTTTACGTTTCGCCCGACGTTTCGCTGAATATTTCAGCCTCTTCAGGGGCTACACTAATTTTATTTTCAACATTATCAGATTTTTTTTATAGGTATTTTTTTTTTTTTAATTAATTGTGTGCTGTGAGATTTTGGGTAATTTATGTAATTGTCTGCCTCACCAAAGCTTCTAGTGCTTAATGCAGTCCAGCTCCCTCTCCTTAAATTTTCTAGTGGTTTTGTCTAAACTATTTTCTCCCTGTTTTTGTGACTAACTACTTTTCTCAGTTCATGATGCGTCTGCTTTCTTGCTTCCCATTTGTAGCTTCTTTCTTCTGCCAGTGCAAATAGGTTGGTGGGGATTTTCCCGGTGATCACTTTTGTGACTGACCTAATATTATGCGATAAGCGGAGACTTATCTTAGAGCTGCGGTTCACTGCAGAGGCATTAAAAGATTACAGCAATTCTTTTTTTTTAAGTAAGGAAATACATTGCATGTACCTTTTGCTCTATTTGTCCTTCGATGTTTGCCATCCCTTTGGTAAGAAGCGGTACCTGCGTTAGTCGGAAGTCTAACCTACTGCCTAATTAGTTTACTGCTTTATTTGGACTAATTTTTTAGAGAAGGTTTCGAGCCAACTTATAGCGGAATGTGCTTTTTTGTGAGAAGGGGCAGCTGTATTTTTTTACTTTCACCGCTTGAATCTTTAGTGTGTGTCATGCCCAACTGAGCTCGCTGTTTGTTTCATTTTCTGTTTTGGGCTGTAAGTCAATGTTAAAAATTTCATCACAGCTGACGTTCCATAGATCGTGACCAAGAATTGATCTTTGTGGTGCTTCTTTCATGACTCTCATGAACCGCTGGGCATATTAGTGTTGGTATATGAGAATGCAATCTCTTATTGTTGCGTGCTTTGGGTAGCATGCGATTTGATAGTGAGGCAAACTATCCTGCTGAAAGTGCTTCTTATTTCAAAGTTTGCAAGAAGCCAACTCGCCTGTATTTCTTTCTACCTTTATATTCTACTTCCACGCTATCAACGGAATCGTCGAACGCGCATAAAATGCATTTCCAAACTAGAAACCGTTCTGCCTGTGCGATAGTCCTTCTGCTTGTTCTATCGCGGTTGCAATACTTGCTTAATTTTCAGCCTTCTTGTTGTAAATTGTAAATCTTTTTTGGTAAATAGTGGAGGCCCTTCAGGCGTAGTGATTTGGTCTTCTATATCTTCCGTTTTTTTTTTTTTTTTTATCAAATGAAATAAGCTTTATATAAAGCCGAGATTCCTTTTTGCTGGGTACTTTTGTATGTATGTATGCACAAGAATGGCAATAAAAAGCTAAAAATTTGTTTTCAACATCCAAAAGTTGTCGTTAACAGAACAAGACAGCGAAACGCAGTAAAGTTTAAATAAAGAATGATCCATGTAACTGTAGGCAATGCTGTGTTGTTAGCATTGTTGTTGGAATGGTGCAAATTGTTTGCTTTTCTACAATGCGTGCAACTAAAATGGTGCTATTACTGACAGTAGCAATAACACCAATTCCAAGCATTATCAGCCATATGCTGCAATATATCTTGCTCGCTGTACAATTGAAGTGCGAACTAGTTCGATTTTTTTTTTTTCAAATATTTGTGCTTTTATTTTGTAAATCTACAGCTAAATTTCAAAAAAGTTTTGGTTAGAAAAACCATTTTGTGTTGAACATAATGAATGGAATTTCTTTGCAAAGTAAAGTTGTTGTATTTGTTAACTTTCTAAATTGAGAATTAAAGCGTTCATTAAAATTTTAATTGAAAATTTAGCAGATGCTACGCCCTTTGTGTTTTATAAGACAAACAATTTTTTGGTTGCTTTTGGCAGGTTTTATACACATACGCCTTCTTCAGTGCCACTGAATTCATATTGGTAAAATATAAAGAAAAGTTAACTAATAGGAACGATTTTTTCTGAAGCCACAATATGTTTCCTGCTCGTTTAAAAAAAATTCAATTGGAAAACCAAAACAAACTATGCACATGACGCAATAAAACCAGACAGGTAAAGTCGGTAATACAATAACAAAAATTTGGCGGCCCTCGTAATCCGGTCATGAATTTTAAAGTAGTAGGCAGGGAAAATGTTTAGTACTATTTTGCTACTTTTTTATCAACTATCTTTGGCCCGGTTTTTCAGTAGTTGGTTAAGCTACGCTTAAACTAAATTTGCTTAAACTCTGGTTTACCCAACATACATCGACAAATATTTGTCCAGCGAAATATATCTAGTTCTGGAGATCATATACAACATCATTGTTTAATTGTTCTTATATCAGATAGTTTTCCCTAGTAGATATCCAACTTCATTCTCCAATCACTATCCAACCTTTTAGAAATTTTGCAAAACGTATAGTTCTCGAATCTCCAACGTCGACACTTTAATTAAGACGACATTCTTAAATTATTTCCCGACCTTTGAGAAATTTACAGTTCTCAAATGAATATTCAACACATTTCTCTAGTTGATATCCTATATTGGATATCGAGTTGAGGTGGAGTTTAAACCAAAATTTCCAAAGGGGTACCACCAAAACCAACAGCTGTTTATTGTGAGAAATAAACACATTTTTGGTAGCAGTAATGAAGCGTAATTAATCAAAAATAAAGTATATCATCATATATATTATCTCTAATTGCGGCCACCGTGGTGTGATGGTAGCGTGCTCCGCCTATCACACCGTATGCCCTGGGTTCAACTCCCGGGCAAAGCAACATCAAAATTTTAGAAATAAGGTTTTTCAATTAGAAGAAAATTTTTCGAAGCGGGGTCGCCCCTCGGCAGTGTTTGGCAAGCGCTCCGGGTGTATTTCTGCCATGAAAAGCTCTCAGTGAAAACTCATCTGCCTTGCAGATGCCGTTCGGAGTCGGCATAAAACATGTAGGTCCCCTCCGGCCAATTTGTAGGGAAAATCAAGAGGAGCACGACGCAAATTGGAAGAGAAGCTCGGCCTTAGATCTCTTCGGAGGTTATCGCGCCTTACATTTATTTTTTTTATTTTAATTGCTGTTTTTATGTATGGTTTCCTTTTTTGCTCTTATTTGAAATCCAAATCTATAAATAAAGTTTTCCTTGTAAAGATGAAGATATGGGCTATTAGGGAGCTTTAGGCAATTTTGGTAGTAATGCTTTTCTTTAGCTATATTATATTAAAATAATTTGTTAAAAATAAACGATTGTGAGCACACAAAGAAATGTATTTGTACTAGGGCACTATTGTGAATATTTGCACTGCATTACCGACAGTTGCTATTACACGCTAGATGGCAGCGCAAGCTGCAAGTTTTAATTGATTCACGGCAGTTGCTATTATACGCTAGATGGCAGCGCAAGCTGTAAGTTTGTGGCAACATACTCACTTTTCTGCAAGACGGCAACCCATTGTGGGCTAATGACAGATATTTAAAATCAACCAACGACGTTGAAGAATTAGTAGAAGAAGAGCGTTAAGGTAAGGTAAGGTAAGGTAAGGTTTAAGAGTATTATATATTAAATGTTACGTTTGATCAAGAAACATATTATCTAACGTGACTACAGTAGTATCGATATGATCAAGTACACTACATTGGTGACCCCAAACTCAAAATGAGCACGCTAACGCAAAACTCGAGCAACGAAAACACGGCAACCACATCTTCAAGTGTTTCAGGATTTGGTTCGGCATTCAGCGAAAGTCTCGGTAGTATTATTTCAGCCACTCGTGCAGTTAAATTACCCCCATTCTGCAATACGGTTTATACAAGTCGAGACCGTATTCGAAATAGCACAAATTCGCAGCAACATATCACACTACCGGTATGTTTTGGTGCACTTGGACAATACTACCCTACTATTTGTGGCCGACATTATTAAGGATCCACCAGCTGATGGTAAATTCCAGGCATTGAATACACGACTGCTTGACGTATTCGAAGAAAGCAGCGAAAGCAAATTACGACGTCTGCTATATAACACTGAGTTAACTGATGGGAAGCCATCACACTATTTACTGCGTTTAAAAAGTTTAGCAGCTGGTATGGTGACCGAGAACATTATGCATACAATTTTTCTGGAACAAATGCCACAGAACGTCCGTCGGATTTTGGCCGTCAGTGCCACTAACGATCTTGATAGCCTCGCCTTACAAGCAGACAAAATTTATGAGATGGAAAATAGCATTATGTCAGTGACTACCAAAGTGGGGCCCCCAACAGCGGACCGGGCAGTAGCATACAACGAAGCACAAAATTTGTTTGCACATAACATCGAAGAATTAACTGCACAGGTACAGGCAAAAAGATGACAAAGCGAGAGAGATGGGAAAGAACTTGTTCTATTATCACACACGATTCGGTGCTCAAGCAAAGAAGTGCCGAAAACCCTGTAATTTCCGCAAAAGCAATTTAAATTAACAAGGCCGTCGATCATCCTCGTAGGCACAGCTGACGGCCCGTTCAATTCGCGTCTACAAATAACCGATTTAAAAATCGTCTCAAATTCTTGATCGACACCCGCGCCGATATTTCGGTGCTACCCAGGGGAGTTCTCAATAATATTCCAAAGAATTTAAAGAAAACTGATTTCACTCTCTTTGCAGCAAATGGCTCGTGTGAAAAAAAGATGGAAATTAGCGCGCTTGTGGTGACTCTCGACGACTAAACAGAGTCACAGTGCCCGACAGGTATCCCATTCCGCATCTCCGAGACTTCACATACTTAATGCATGGCTGCAGTGTGTTCACGACACTGAATCTCAAGCGAACATACTACCAGATTCCAGTAGCACCTCAAGACCGACCGAAAACAGCGGTAATAATACCCTTCATCCTCTTCGAATTCAACGTAATGACATTCGGCTTATGTAACGCTGCACAATCATTTCAAAGGTTAATGGATTCCGTATTTCGAGACTTGCAGTTTTGTCATATTTACATCGACGATATCTTGATAGCATCTAAGTCCATGGAGGAACACAAAAAACACCTAAGGATGGTGTTCGACCGTCTCAGACAGCACGGCCTTTCAATTAATGTCAACAAATGTTCGTTCACATAACAATGGGTGGTCTACCTCGGACATACAATCTACAGAGCAGGACTTAAGCCAACAACGCAGCGCATAGAAGCAATGCGAAACTACCCGAAACCACAAACAATTGCTGAGCTTCGACGTTTTTTAGGCTCATGGAACTTTTATAGGCTAAATATTCCACGAGCTTCGGAAATTCAGGCTCAGGGATGGAATGAAACAACATCAAAAGCCTTTGATGACTGTAAAATGGCATTGGTAGATGCCATCCAGCTGGCATATCCAGCAATGGAGGCTGATTTAACTCTTCGCTGCGATGCATCTGATCAGGCAATAGGGGCGGCTTATGGTGCTTATTTGCATATTTGCGTTATTGCATGAAATGGAATAAGTGTCGCTTTTTACATTTTGCATTATTCAATGGAATTGACGTTTCTAGAATTATAATTTGACGTTCGGCATTTCTCAAGGGAAAACCAAACGAAAAAAAGAAGTCATTTGTTTTGTTTTTTTTTTTCATAAAAACTGTGAAAAAAAAAATAAATGAACTAGATTTAAGTAAATTGGGTATATGCTGTCCTTCAGTTTGGTGAGTTATGTCCAACTAAATTTATTAAGTGTGATTTTGTTGTGTCAAAGAAACAACATTGTAATAGAATTGCGTTGCTTTTCTCCAGAAACAATCACAAATACAGTTAAAATAATCTTGGAAATTGCTGACCGACTGCATTCTGACGAAAATTCATTTTTGGCTGGGATTTTGGCAACAAGAATTCAAGAGTATCGAGTTCATCGCATTTTTACGACGAAGCGCTATTGCATTATTTCGGTCAATATTTTAGATTTCTCGAAATCAAAACCCGACATTCCACAAATTTCAACTGATTCTTTTCAAATGGTCGCTTCCTTTCTGAAAATTTACAATATCTCTTCATTACACAACTGTCCCAACAAACAACGGTTCGGCTCAACGTGTTCAATCTTCTTTCACGACGAGAAATCACTTATTGGGAAAACGAATTTACAGAACAGTTGACTGTTGCCATTCAACTTGCAAATTTGCGACTACCACATCTGATAGCCATAAAATTTACATATAAAATGTTTCTTCGAAATACGGATCAAGTCAACATTAGAAACATTCGCCCTCCTGTTTTCGAATCAATATCGCTACAACTATTTGGTAACCTAACTCATGGATCCCTCGAGTTCAACGAATATATTCACCAGCGTCCCGAAAATTGTTGTTGCTACACACTGATTAACTTTTTTACTCTGATGCCTTAAGAATAAAAACATTTAAAAAAAAAGTAACGAAGAAATGTATTTATGATGTGTTGTACTGATTCATCTGCATCTGATCGAGTTCGCTTAGACAAGAGTATGAACAATGAACATGGCTGCCATTTTGGCAATAGAGATTTTTCAGATACAATGGAAAGAGATACACCACAACACAACATATCCGTCACATCGTACTTTCGGTGTATATTGACATTAGGTCTTTTTGTTATGAACTATGGAGAATCAACACGTGTGTTCCATTTTTATGTAGTTTTCTATTCATAATTGGGTATTTATTCATTTTCAATTGAATTCACATCAATATTTATAATAAATTGGGAATTCCTTCTGTACATTTTGTCTAACAGAATGTTACTTCAAAGAAGAGCGCAAAGTATTGATGACCTGTCGCAACAAAATGAAATACGATGTGAACGATATGCACGAAATAGATCTGCAGAACCACAGCGGCAAAGAAATCCAGCATGACCAAGACAAATACGATGTCGTGTTCTAGAAAATATGTATCGTGCTGCTTTTAATTACGATCCACAAATTGATTACAGTATGCATGGATATATCGGATTAATGAGTGCGATATGTCCACAATGTGAAGCAGCTAAGTTTCTGGGTGAAACGGCTGGTTGTGCTATTGGCAAAGTGAAATTGCCGGCATTTGAAACTCCACCTGATTCATTGCACTCGTTGATTTTTGGAGGATCACCAATGTCGAAGCATTTTATGAATCATACAAGAATACAATTTATCATTTCAAATGACTTCTTTTGGTGCTACAAAAATTATAAGAGACAATTTTATGCCGACATTTAAGGTGATTACATAATGTGGAATATCTAATTGTTCTATAGATCTAAGTTACAGTTTCTTAAAGTTTTCTAAGTTAAAAACATTGTTTTAAGGATTCTGATCCAACATCATTTTACATTGCATACATATTACAGACTCATGGTCAGATTTATCATCGAGCGGGTGCATTGTTACCATTTCCTGACGCTAACCATAAATTTTTGCAAATATATTTTATCGAAGATGAAAATCGTGAGTGGGATGAACGTTGCACAATTGGCTCACATACAAAACGAGCGATTATTTGCGATCTCCAACGATTTTTTCATCAGAACAATGAATTGGTGAAATTGTTCAAAACCACTCTCGATCGTATGCCATCTGATAATCACAAAATCATAATCAGAGCGGATAAAACGCCTTTTGGTGAGCATGCCAGAACGTTTAATGTACCGACGTTTGATGAAGTGGCAATTGTTGGCGATCAGTTTCAATCCCGCGATATTGTAATTCATCGTAGAAATTAACAATTATAGCGTGTTTCGGAGCTCTGTCGCAGTTACGACGCATTACAATATCCAATTCTACATTGGAAAGGTGATGATGGTTATCAAATTAATATACCATTGATAGATCCAAGAACCCGTAAATAATATACTAATTATATTAATCAGATATTAAATAAAAACTAAAATTTAAAATCGAATGAAAATATTTTCTACAGGTCGAGATGTTCAAAAGAAGATTAGTGCGATGAATTATTATTCTTATCGATTGATGATTCGTGCATAAGAACAAAATTACATTCTACGATGTCGTAAATTATTTCACCAATACATTGTAGACATGTATGCAAAAATTGAAACTGAACGTCTCAATTTAATCCGATTCAATAAAGCCAAATTGCGATCTGAAGAGTACATACATTTGCAAGATGCAATAGCGAATGATGCAAATGTGAATGATATCGGACGTCTGACGATATTACCAGCTGCTTATATTTGCAGTCCACGCCACATGCACGAATATGCACAAGATGCTATGTCATATGTTCGAAAATACGGCCAACCAGATCTTTTCATCACTTTTACGTGTAATCCGATGTGGAACGATGTAAAAAATAATTTGTTCGACGGTCAGTCACCAACAGATTGACACGATGTTACAGCACGTGTATTCCGGCAAAAATTGAAGGCACTGATGGATTTAATTGTGAAATTAAACGTTTTTGGAAAGGTACAATGCTGGATGTACTCGATTGAATGGCAAAAAGAGGTTTGCAACACGCACACATATTGATATGGCTGGTACGTAAAATAACACCGGACGAGATTGATAGCGTCATATCAGCCGAAATACCAGATCAAACCATCGATCCAGAATTATTTGAAGTGGTAACAAAAAACATGATTCACGGTCCATGCGGTGAAATAAATATGAATTCACCATGTATGATCGATGGGAAATGTTCAAAGCGGTATCCGAGAGCATTAATTTCCGATACCATTGTCTCGACGTCGATCATTTGAAAATAATGGTAAAACGGCGATAATAAGAGTGCGCAATCAAAACATCGAAGTTGACAATCGTTGGGTCATGCCATATTCACCGATACTGTCTAAAGTTTTTCAGGCACACATAAATGTTGAGCACTGTAACTCAGTAAAGTCTATCAAATACATTTGTAAATACGTGAATAAAAGAAGTGATATGGTCGTTTTTAGAGTAGGTGGTGAAAATAGAAATGATGAAATCACTCAATATCGATATGTAAGCAGTAATGAAGCAGTTTGGTGTATTTTTTCGTTTCCTTTGCACGAAAGACATCCTGTTATTGTCCATTTGGCAGTTCATCTGGAGAAAGGTCAACGAGTTTATTTCACTATTGAGAATGTAAAGCAGAGAGCAGGACAACCACCAACAACTACTTTAACTGCTTTTTTCAATTGTGTGAAATCGATACATTTGCCAGAAATTTGATATATATTGATATACCGCTATATTACACCTGGAATGCATCATCGAAAAAATATCAACGGCGTAAACAAGGAACACCAGTTGATTGCCATCCAGGTATTTTCCAAACAGATGCCTTGGGCAGGATGTATACGGTACATCCCAACAATGCTGAATGTTTTTATTTGCGAGTGTTGTTGGTAAATGTTCGAGGACCCAAATCATTTCAGGATTTAAGAACAGTTGAATGTAATTTTTGTCAGACATATCGCGAAGCATGTCAGCTCTTGAATTTGTTAGAAGATGACACTCATTGGGACGCAACACTTCATGATGCATCGATCTCATCTCATCCACAGCAAATACGAATGCTATTTCGATTATAATATCCAACAGCACCAAATTGAACAGTCAACAAAAAGATATATATAACAAAATCATGCAAGCTGTTTCTGATAACACTGGTGGATTATATTTTTTGGATGCACCTGGCGGCATCAGAAAAACATTTGTGATTTCATTGATTTTAGCAACAATTCGATCGCAACAGAAAATTGCTTTGGCACTCGCTTCTTCCGGAATTGCTGCAACTTTATTGGATGGAGGACGAACAGCTCATTCAGCTTTAAAATTGCCATTGAATATATAGGTGGTTGAAACTCCAACCTGTAAATTATCCAAAAATTCAGCGACGGCAAAAGTTTTGCAACAAGCAGCGGTTATTCTGTGGAATGAGTGTACAATGTCAAACAAAAAATCATTGGAAGCACTAAATCGAACGATGCAAAATTTACGTGGAAACCGAAGGCTTTTTCGTGGTGCATTAATTTTATTGTCAGGTGACTTTCGACCAACATTTCCCGTTATTCCACGATCAACACCGGCAGATGAGATCAATGCATGTTTGAAGTTTTCCCTTTTGTGGCGGTACGTGAAAAAATTAACATTACACATAAACATGCGTGTTGAGTTGCACAATGATCAGTCTGCAGAGCAGTTCTCGAAGCAATTGTTAGAGATCAGAAAGGGCAAAATTCCAATCGACAAAACAAATGATTTGATTACATTGCCAAACAATTTTTGTACAATTAACCAATCAAAAGAAGAATTAATTGCACAAGTGTTTCCATATATTGTTCAAAACTACATGAATCACGATTGGTTGAGAGAATGCGCAATACTGGCACTAAAAAATGTACATGTCATTGAAATCAATCATCACATTCTGAAAAAATTGCAGGTGTGGTGACAACATACAAGTCAGTGGATAGCGCAATGAATCAAGATGACGCAGTGAATTATCCAGTTGAATTTTTGAATTCATTGGAACCGTCTGGTATGCCACCGCATTGTTTAAATTTGAAGGTCGGCTCATCAGTTATTTTATTACGGAATTTAAATGCACCAAAATTGTGTAATGCAACAAGACTGAATGTAAAAAAGTTGATGACGAATTTAATTTAAGCAACAATACTGACCGGCAAAGCGAAAGGTGAAATTATGTTTATACCGCGAATCCCACTGATACCTACAGCTATGCCTTTTGAATTCAAGAATTTGCAATTTCCAGTGCGCCCGTCATTTGCTATAACAGTCAACAAGACGCAAGGACAAACGCTTCGAGTATGCGGATTGAATTTCAAGGAACGGTGCTTTTCGCACGGACAGCTATACGTTGCCTGTTCCTGAGTAGGCATTCCAAATTGTTTTTTTATTCATATCCCAGATGGAAAACCGAAAAATATAGTGTATCCAAATGTTTTGGATTAAGAATTGAAATAAAGATTAAAAAAATATTTCTATTGGTGTAGCGATGCACACCGGGGCCCCGCTAATATATTATTCTAACAATTGCTTCGAGAACTGCTCTGCAGGCTGATCATTGTGCAACTGAACACGCATGTTTATGTGTAAAGTTAATTTTTTCCCGTATCGCCACAAAAGGGAAGACTTCAAACATACTTTGATCTCATTTGCCGGTGTTGATCGTGAAATAATGGGCAATATTTGTCGAAATACACCTGAAAATAAAATTAAAGCACCACCAAAAAGCCTTCGGTTTTCACGTAAATCCTCAATCGTTCGATTTAATGATTCCAATGATTTTTTGTTTGCCATTGTACACTCATTCCACAGAATGACCGCTGCTTGTTGCAAAACTTTTGCCATCGCTGAATTTTTGGATATGTTACAGATTGCAGTTTCAACCACCTGTATGTTCAATGGCGATTTTAAAGCTGAATTAGCTGTTCGTCCTCCATCCAATAAAGATGCAGCAATTCCAGGTGGTCACCGTGGTGTGATGGTAGCGCGCTCCGCCTACCACACCGTATGCCCTGGGTTCACAACCCGGGCAAAGCAACATCAAAATTTTAGAAATAAGGTTTCTCAATTAGAAGAAAATTTTTCTACGCGGGGTCGCCCCTCGGTAATGTTTGGCAAGCGCTCCGGGTGTATCTCTGTCATCAAAAGCTCTCAGTGAAAACTCATCTGCCTTGCAGATGCCGTTCGCTATTTTCTGTTGCGATCGAATAGTTGCTAAAATCTATGAAATTACAAATGTTTTTCCGGTGCCGCCAGGTGCATCCAAAAAATATAATCCACCAGTGTTATCAGAAACAGCTTGCATGATTTTGTCTTATATATCTTTTGTTGACGGACGATGAGAGAACTATTTCGCAAAAATTACGAATTTTTTTTATATAACTTGGGGGTTATTGCAGAGTTATTTTCAGTATAGTTCCAAACTGTTTCGGGATAGTTTCAGAACAATTTTCGGGATGTTTCAAGTTTATTTCAATATATTTTTCGAATTATTTCAAGATTTTTTGGAGATCAGTTTGAGACTATTTCGGAATGGCTTCAGAATTATGTATTTTCGGGATGCCTTAAGAACTGTATGGAGATATTTTTGGAATCATTACAAGATTTTTCGTTTACGAACCTCGTTGAAATTTATTTAAAACTTTCTTTTTAATAGGTCGTGATCATCTTTCAGTTATTTGGATAATTTCAGGACTGCTTAGAAATAATTTTCGGATTATTTCGGAATTTTATTGGGATAACTTCAGGAACTTTGCGGTATCAATTTGAGACCATTCCAGAAAAGTTTCGGGATGATTATATTACTATTTTGGTATAATTTAAGATTTGGCTCAAAATCTAATTGGGATGATTTAAATACAAAAATTCAAAAAATGTTCGTGATGATATTAGAACTATATCGAAATATTCCCCAAAGTGTTTCGGAATATTATTGGCATCAATTCAAAATTTTTCGTGTTGAATACGGAGCTTTTATCATTTAGAAATAGATTTCGGTATAATTACAGGTCTAATTCGGAATAATTTCCGAATTGTTTCGGAATCTTGTTGAAGTGAGTTTAACACTTTTGCGGAAACAACTCGGAATTATTTTCGTATTAATTATAGGACGATTTCAGGACGATTTCCGGATCTTTTGGGACTTCTCCCCTATAATGGATAATTTCGGATTATTTTTGGAATGATCTAAGAACAATTTCGGGTAGTTATTACACTATTTCGGGACCATTCCAGAACCATATCAGAATTATTTACGGAATAATTGCAGCACCATTTCGGTTTTGTTTTTTTTTCGATATCAATCTGGGACTATTCCAGGCTAATTTCCAAATTATTGTCAGGATGATGAGAGAACTATTTCGGGATAGTTTCAGAAAAATTTTCGGAATGTTTTAAGTTTATTACAATATATTTTTCGAATTATTTCAAGGTTTTTTGGAGATCAGTTTGCGACTATTTCGGAATGACCACAGAATTATGTGTTGTCGGGATGACTTAAAAACTCTTTCGAAATATTTTTGGAATCATTGCACGATTTTTTGGGGTACAATTCGGTACTTCTACGGGGTAATTGCAGAATTACTTCCGCTATTGGAATAATATATATTTCGCTGTAAATTGAGGGGATGTGTGGAATAATGGTTATTATACCGTTACACCGATTTTCCATAAATCAACTAAATAAAAAGAGCACGATTACATACACATACCATATTAATCTTAGAAAATAATAGTGATATTTAACAAAGATATTAGCTTCATTTATGGAAAAACGGTATAATTCCCTAATAAAATTTTGTAGTAGTGAAGCACCGAAATGGTATGAAAATATATTCAATGTCGCAGACCAGAAAGACCTGAAAAATAAAAGAATTGAAGTGGTTTCAAAAACGACTAAGCAGACAGAGAACTCCATTGTTAAAAATAGAAAAAGTTTAAAAATGATAAAAGTAGTAAAAAAAAAGATTGCTAAAAATAACAAAAAGTTATAAGCACATCTAAATAATAGAATAAAGTGATTTAACAATGGTTATTAATGTATCTACTATTTTGTTTAATAAAGTATCTCAATCAAAATATTTGATATTCGATCTATGGAATAACGGTATAACTCAAAAAAAAAAAGAAATCATCCATTTTCTAATAAAATTATGTATATATAAAATTTGTAACTTTTTCTTATCAAAGAATCATACTATCTAAAATCCTACCAAGTAGGATTATTATAAATTTATTTTTACCTGCATTGTTAAGTTTTTTTAATTTTTCTCAAAAGATTGATTCTTGTGTTATACCGTTATTCCACACATCCCCTCAATTATGTATTTTACCAGTATACTTCAAGTTCTTTTCGTAAACGGTTGCAGCTATTCTAGCATCACTTTGTAAGTATTTCAGGAACAATTTCGAACCGAAGTTGACATAAGTTTTGGATTTTGGGGACATTTTTGAAGTAATTTCAAGACTGTGTCGGAACTTTTCCAAAAAAGTTCCACATTATTTTCGTGATCATGT
The DNA here is from genome assembly GCF_040869045.1 of Eurosta solidaginis. Lineage (NCBI taxonomy): Eukaryota > Metazoa > Arthropoda > Insecta > Diptera > Tephritidae > Eurosta > Eurosta solidaginis. The sequence continues at coordinate 43,375 of NW_027137047.1, read as the reverse complement.
ATAATTTATTTCGGGACTCATCTAGGGTAGTGTTCCGGACCATTTTGTCATTCTTTCGAGGTTATTTTCAGGATCATTTAGATGTAGTTTTGGAGTCTTCAAGATACTATATCTCTAAACTCAACGTATGTACTCTAGCCATTTTTTAATAGTGGGCAAATATTCACTAATATTAATTTCCTTTTGGGTCAATTGTTACCATTTTTCGGAAGGCTAAATATACAAAGATACTTACCCAAAACGCTCAGATAAGCTTCGCCCATAACAGTACCCGCTTCACTGGATCGTACACACTTATAAAGACCAGCATTCGTTTCGCGTACTTTCGAAACTAATAAATCACCTGATTCAAGAATTTGTATGTGACTCGATATTTCAACAAGTTGTGTTTCTGTAGTTATAATTGTTGTTGCATGCATAATATTTAGAGTATAAACGTAATATACATCCATATTCGTATGACGAATGTTTGTTGGCGACGACGTAGAATCGAGGCATACAATTTTCGCTAAACAAAAACAAATGATGCACATCCAGTTGAGTAAATTTGACACAAATTTTGTTGTTATTGTTGCCGCAATTGTTGTTAGCATAGTTGAAATGGCATCAACATGGCCGCAAGCAATATCTATTCACATATCAAAAACCAATTAAATAGTAGCCAGAGGAGTCGCAAGCACATCCAGAGCCATGTGTAAAATCACAATTTTACCAGCGCATTAAATATTTGAAGTGCAAAGAAGATTTGTTGCATAGTAGAAGTGTAGTAGGTAGGTGGTGGGAAGTGCATTTGTTGCATTTTGTTTTAATAGTTGTTTTTGTTGTTGTTGATACCATTTTGGTCATACATGACAAGCATAAGTGAGCACGCCAACACCCCATAATCGGCGAAGCAGCATGAACGAGCAGAAATACACCAACGCCCCCACACACACACATATGTAAATATATAACCACAGTCATGGCCAACAGGACAGCGGGTAGTGGCACAAATAATTAACATTTTGATGCGTAATACATAGTGTTGTTGTTATTTTGGGTTTTAATTTTTATTTTTTTTTTGTGCAATCGTAAAATTAATGCGTTGGTTTTTCGGTAAAAGGATTTGAATAGCAAATTTAGAGCATTTTGAAACACGTATTGCCACATATTTTTGTTGTATTTATAATTGTTGTTGTTCGCAAAATTATTGGCGTTGTTGGCATTGGTTTTAAATGGTCATTTGGTTGTTCAGTGTTTTTTTTTTGTTGGTTGTTTGTTTAGCAGTTAGTTGCGGACATACACAAAATTAGAAAAGGAAGTACAAAAACAAAAAAAACAATTCATAAGCATTAGTAGACACAAAATTTTAAGCGTGCTAATTTAAATACATAATATTTTATTAGCCTAATTATGTTATTAAATAATTATAGTTATTTTTAGTCGTGAAAACAGATGTGTTTTAAATTGTTCAGGCTAAATGCTTAATTCATTTTTATAGTTAAGTAATGGCAGTCATATTTATTTTACTTAGCATACAATTATTAATGTTATGTAGCATAAACAAATTTTTGCAAATTTTCGAGCTAATAAATTAGCGAAAAAATATTTAGGTATCATTAGGTTAGGTTGAACTAGCTGGTCAATAAAGACCTCACACAGACTTAATGTGTCCATAGTGTTACTAGAATTTGTTTGACAACCAAACGGAATACCCCCAATCAGGTGCCAGGACATATTTTATGTAATAACTCCGTCCTCTTGACAAATACTGCCAGTTTTCTAGGACCCAGCTCAATTGCTACACCTCGAGATCTCGCAACTATGCAGTCTCTAATAGCTGGAGCGTTGACCTGGCGAGCGTAGGTCGCGAACACAGAACGTGATCAACCGTTTCTTCCTGCAGCTCACACTTCCTGCACTTACTAATTTATAAGCATGTGACGCCAGAAGGCAGTGCCCAGTTAGTATACCCATTGTTCTCTCTTCAGAGATATGAGCCACTTTGTGAGTCTAATATCGCAGGCTTTGCACATGAGCTTAAAAATTTTGCAGCCCCGCGCTTTTTTCCACGCCATTCCTGCTTGATGGCTCATATGAAGCTCCTGTTTTTTTGATTTCTCTCAAATGGATTAGGAAGTCTATCGTCGACTCAGTGAGTGTTGCACGCTCCTTTGCCAACTCATCGGCCTTTTCGTTACCTTCTATACCTTTTCCGCGAACCCAATAAAGATGTACTATCTGGCTTAAGCGAAGTTTTTCCAATGCTTCTTTGTATTACAGAACACTTCTTGATGAAGTACTGTGTGAGATTATTGCCTTAATCGCAGCCGACAATAAGTATATATATATAAAAAATTGTAAAGTCGAAGCTTATGTTGAGAGGATCTCACAAAAATAATTCTTAAAAAAAATGATTATTTAAAGCCTGATTTTTAAGATTGGTATATCGGGTTTAAGATTAAGACTCGTACGCTCTTCTAGTATCATTTAGAGCTGTGAAGTCATTTTCATATGGTATTGCTTTTCATTTCACCAAACTATGAACATAAGACTATGCAAAAACGACTGCAGTGCTCAAAAGAATATTAAGTCGAGTCATAGAGTTTTTCCAGTTCAAAACCATGACACATAATTTTTTAAAATTCGATATCATAAAGCAAGTTTGAACAAAGAAAACAAGAATAAACAAGCTTTTATTGTAATTCTCTCAAAATAAGCTTCAAATTGAGAGCATTTTATATTTCGTTGTATGGGAGCCAACTCAGTCTATAAAGTATGCATGTATACGGCATAACGCATCACGTTGTCTGGAGGGGTAACAAGTTGAATATCCTATTCAGGCACTTTTATTTTTGTTTCTACATAAGATACTAGCGCTTTTCACGTTGCGTGAAGAAAACAAGGTAAATATTTTGCAATGCAACTGCTGGTCCGAGCAGAGAAGGGTGGCGGGTAGGCATGGTGGTAGCCCGGCTGAGGCACGTCGCCATTGAGCCGTGATTCTTCCCACCTCAGACGAGCTACAGTATCAAAAACAAAATTATAAATATCATGCTTTTGATGTATGACCGGATGATTTGCAGCAGGAAGCAGTTTACCTTCTCAGCGATGTTCCCTTGTGGCGAGTAAAATGTTGTCATCATGTGCGTCGTACTATATCTTTGCAAGAATGATGTAAATATTTCGTAGGGAAACTGCTTCCTGTTGTCGAAATGTACATACTTGGGTACTCCGAAAATAGGACACCCTTCGCTTTAGATATTTCACGACTTCACGCAGTGGTAGCTTTTCGCATTGGCTTAAGAAAAAAAAAATTTTGAAAAATAACCTAGACGTGCAAATATATAAACGTTATCTACCTTCACAATTACGTAGATATGGACTCTTGAAGTCACGAATAAACGTTGAAAAGCGCGCTCGGTGAGGTGTTGCTTTCCCATGGTTGGTTTGCTGAAAGCATTTTGATAGGGTATTGTGCGCTGCTGCTTCTACTCAACTTCAAAGCAGCTGAGTCGGAACGCAGAGTTTCAAGGCATAGTGTTATCGAGGCATGGTATACCTGTAATTCGTCTCCCTGGTTAAACTGTGCTCATCTGTACATGTATCCGTCTGATATACAGATTTCCGGTAGTCCGTCTTTGTTTTCTATTATTGTCTTCTGCAACTATACGTACTTAGTTGATTCAAAGAGTGGCGGGTTAAAATCGACGTCTAGTCTTCTGTCCTGTGTGCCGATTTCGTCCATGTCCATTCGCGATAGGATGTCAAGTACTACGATTTGGGTTCCTTTACGGTGCTCTTTCGTAAAATCGTACGCCTGTAGCTTAAGGCTCTATCTTGGTAGTTGGTCTGATCGATCCTTCTGGCTCATGAGACACTTCGAGTTCGCATGAAATGTTATCATCGTAAAAAGGTCTGAACATCTTTATGCTTATAACAGCTGTCTAATACTCCAGTTCTGTAATACTGTAAATATTTTGATATTTTGATATGCAGGTATCGGGTCATAACATAAGTGATCGTACGAGTTACACCATATTTGGAATGATGACATCCGTGATAGTGAAACTGAACGTAACCATTGTATTGATCATCTATACAAATTTATGCAAGATGTCTGTCACCTTCTTATTTACTTTGACTTACAAATGCGTAACGTACTATATTTGATAATAAAAAAATATTATTTATCATAAATAAGTCACGTATATTTGCTTCGGTACGTTAAGTATGCCTCATCTGCCTCATATGTCTGTCGTCCATTTAATTTTTTTGTATACATGAATGAATGTATGTACATTTAAAACTCAGATCAAACTAGACTTTTCCCAATCTCAAAGTTTTAAATTAAAATCAAATGACCAAATTTGTCAGTTTTGAACCAGTTTAGAAACACATAAGGGTGTTTCATGCCACAATTGTTTTAAACCTGGGGCTAAATAGTAACATCCGTGATCGTATAACTCGTCACGTAAAAACATGATTTTCAGATTATAACATATTTGAACGTACTACTTCGATCGTAATTTTGGATCGCAACATACGTGTTGAGTGACTGAACGTAGACGTTACGTTCCACTTTCATTCGAAAGTAAACTTAGGATCGTATGAACACAAATTTCATTTAAAACGTAAGTAAATTGTTATAATAGATGAATAAATAAAATATAATAACAAATTTCAATATCTTATTATTAACAAAGGTCGAATTCAGACAAGCTTAATCCAGGCCAAAAGGAAATATTGACGGAATTCAAGGCGAGACACCCGCTTTGGTATCGGCTTTCTTCAAACTTAACTTCTCCAGAAAGTATCTAAAAGCTTCTTAAGTTAAGAAATTTCTTCAAGAAACTGCAAAAATTTTTTTTTACAAAGAAATAATATATAAATTATATGCTTACGCTTTGTTCGACAAGTCCAAAGGTTTACCGCGCTCTCGTAACCGCCTTCGGACTATCTTTTCATCGCCTTCGCTATTACTAGAGCTCAAAGCAAAACGATAAAATTGGATTCATCGCAGTTATTTACTCTATTTTTTATATTTTTGGCAACCAATTTGACAGTTCAAAATCTATTGTGGTCTTAAAATACAATCCAACCTAATGTGGATCGTAAAATTTATTGTGAATTGAAAATAAATAATGTTCCGTTCGCTATCGTATATTATAATCCCATTTTGTTTATACGTTTGACGTATCACGTAATTTTCTTTCGTATGGTTGCCGATCCGTGATTCTATGTTACGATTCGAGTCATGGGTAGACTTTGGTTGTTTTTTTTACCCGATATGTAAACAAACAAAAAAAAAAAAATTATCCTTTCAAATCACAAAATCTTTCTTCGCATAAATAGTTCAAATCTTATCAAAAAAATTTGTAGTGCACTATAATTACTAAATTCACTGAAATAGAACCCACCGTACAACGCATTTATAAAGTTACTCATACGCACTGCCCCCCATATTCCGCTATAGCATAAGCAGACAAATTAAGCATTTGAACGCAAGTGTACGCATATTTTACAGCAGTTACACACTTTGTGAATAGCATAGAACCATTTACTAAATTAGTTTTAGAAACGTCTTTTAAACATACCATTATTTAACCATACTTAATGCCTTTTAACTTTTTTTAAAATTTACAAAATTAGTTTTAAAATCCTTTCAAAGTATTTATATCTGTTTGTAAAACAGATGCTCGACCAAAACTTTGCTCATTCATGTAAGCATGAAAATTTTAGTTTAATGAATATCTGAGTGCTACTCTAATGCAGATAAAAAAAAAAAAAACCTGCAGAAAACCTCCAAAAAAACTTTCGACACTTTACCTCAATGCATGAAATAACAGCAAACTTGCTGTTAAGCAAACAATACCACACATAACAAGTAAGGAAGGCTAAGTTCGGGTGTAACCGAACATTACATACTCAGTTGAGAGCTATGGAGACAAAATAAGGAAAATCACCAGGTAGGAAAATGAACCTAGGGTAACCCTGGAATGTGGTTGTATGACATGTGTATCAAATGGAAGGTATTAAAGAGTATTTTAAGAGAGAGTAGGCCATAGTTCTATGGATGGACGCCATTTAGGGATATCGCCATAAAGGTGGACCAGGGCTGACTCTAGAATGTGTTACGATATGGGTATCAAATGAAAGGTGATAATGAGTATTTTAAAAGGGAATGGGCTTTAGTTCTATAGGTGCACGCCTTTTCGAGAAATCGCCATAAAGGTGGACCAGGGGTGACTCTAGAATATGTTTGTACGATATGGGTATCAAATGAAAGCTGTTAATGAGTATTTTGAAAAGGAGTGATCCTTAGTTCCATAGGTGGACGCCGTTTCGAGATATCGCCATAAAGGTGGAACAGGGGTGTCTCTAGTTGTACGATATGGGAATCAAATGAAAGGTGTTATTGAGCATTTTAAGAGGGAGTGGGCATTAGGTCTATAGGTGGACGCCTTTTCGAAATGTCGCCATTAGGGTGGGCCAGGGGTGACTCTAGAATGTGTTTGTATGATATGGGTATCAAATGAAAGATGGTAATGAGTAGTTTAAAAGGGAGTAATCCTTAGTTCTATAGGTGGACGCCTTTTCGAGATACCGCCATAAAGGTGGACCAAGGGTGACTCTAGAATGTTTGTACGATATGGGTATCAAACGAAAGGTGTTACTGAGCATTTTAAGAGGGAGTGGGCATGAGGTCTATAGGTGGACGCCTTTTCGAGATATCGTCATTAGGGTGGGCCAGGGGTGACTCTAGAATGTGTTTGTACGATATGGGTATCAAACGAAAGGTGTTACTGAGCATTTTAAGAGAGAGTGGGCATTAGGTCTATAGGTGGAAGTCTTTTCGAGATATCGCCATTAGGGTGGGCCAGGGGTGACTCTAGAATGTTTTTGTACGATATGGGTATCAAATGAAAGGTGTTACTGAGCATTTTAAGAGGGAGTGGGCATTAGGTCTATAGGTGGACGCCTTTTCGAGATATCGCCATTAGGGTGGGCCAGGGTGACTCTAGAATGTGTTTGTACGATATGGGTATCAAATGAAAGGTGGTAATGAGTATTTTAAAAGGGAGTACTCCTTAGTTCTATAGGTGGATGACTTTTCGAGATATCGCCATAAAGGTGGACCAAGGATGACTCTAGAATGTTTGTACGATATGGGTATCAAACGAAAGGTGTTACTGAGCATTTTAAGAGGGAGTGGGCATTAGGTCTTTAAGTGGACGCCTTTTCGAGATATCGTCATTAGGGTGGGCCAGGGGTGACTCTAGAATGTTTGTACGATATGGGTATCAAACGAAAGGTGTTACTGAGCATTTTAAGAGGGAGTGGGCATTAGGTCTATAAGTGGACGCCTTTTCGAGATATCGTCATTAGGGTGGGCCAGGGGTGACTCTAGAATGTTTGTACGATATGGGTATCAAACGAAAGGTGTTACTGAGCATTTTAAGAGGGAGTGGGCATTAGGTCTACAGGTGGACGCCTTTTCGAGATATCGCCATTAGGGTGGGCCAGGGTGACTCTAGAATGTTTTTGTACGATATGGGTATCAAATGAAAGGTGTTACTGAGCATTTTAAGAGGGAGTGGGCATTAGGTCTATAGGTGGACGCCTTTTCGAGATATCGCCATTAGGGTGGGCCAGGGTGACTCTAGAATGTATTTGTACGATATGGATATCAAATTAAAAGTATTAGTGAGGGTTTTAAAAGCGACTGGCCCTTAGATGTATATGTGAAGGCGTTCTCGCGATATCGACCAAAATGTGGACCAGGTGATCCAGAAGATCATCTGTCGGGTACTGCTAATTTATTTATATATGCAATACCACTAACAGTATTCCTGCCAAGATTCCAAGGGCTGTTGATTTCGCCTTGTAGAACTTTTTCATTTTCTTCTACTTAATATGGTAGGTGTCACACCCATTTTACAAAGTTTTTTCCAAAGTTATATTTTGCGTCAATAAACCAATCCTGTTACCATGTTTCATCCCTTTTTTCGTAGTTGTTATAGAATTATGGCATTTTTTTCATTTTTCGTAATTTTCGATATCGATAAAGTGGGCGTGGTTATGGTCGGATTTCGGCCATTTTTTATACCAAGATAAAGTAAGTTCAGATAAGTATGTGGGCTAAGTTTAGTAAAGATATATCGGTTTTTGCTCAAGTTATTGTGTTAACGGCCGAGCGGAAGGACAGACGGTGGACTGTGTATAAAAACTGGGCGTGGCTTCCACCGATTTCGCCCATTTTCACAGAGAACAGTTACCGTCACAGAATCTATGCTTCTATCAAATTTCAAAAGTATTGGTAAATTTTTGTTCCACTTATGGCATTAAATGTATTCTAGACAAACTAAATGAAAAAGGACGAAGCCACGCCCATCTTGAAATTTTCTTTTATTTTTGTATTTTGTTGCATCATATCATTACAGGAGTTGAATTTTGACTTAATTTACTTATATACAGTAAAGATATTAAATTTTTTGTTAAAATTTGAATTAAAAAAAATTTTTTTAAAAGGTGGGCGTGTTCTTCATCCAATTTTGCTAATTTTTATTTAGCGCATATATAGTAACAGTAGTAGCGTTCCTACTAAATTTCATCATGATATCTTCAACGACTGCCAAATTACAGCTTGCAAAACTTTTAAATTACCTTCTTGTAAAAGTGGGCGGTGCCACGCCCATTGTCCAAAATCTTACTAATTTTCTATTCTGCGTCATAACGTCAACCCATCTACCAAGTTTCATCGCTTTAACCGCCTTTAGCAATGAATTATCGCATTTTTTCGGTTTTTCGAAATTTTCGATATCGAAAAAGTGGGCGTGGTTATAGTCCGATATCGTTCATTTTAAATAGCGATCTGAGATGAATGCCCAGGAATCTACATACCAAATTTCATCAAGATACCTCAAAATTTACTCAAGTTATCGTGTTAACGGGCAGACGGACGGACGGACGGACATGGCTCAATCAAATTTTTTTTCGATACTGATGATTTTGACATATGGAAGTCTATATCTATCTCGATTCCTTTATACCTGTACAGCCAACCGTTACCCAATCAAAGTTAATATATTCTGTGAGCTCTGCTCAACTGAGTATAAAAACCATACATCAAATGGCGTATTTTCAGATTATCCGCACACAAAAGGAAGTTAAATGCAATTGAGTAAAATGATATCACAAGGTCGATAGCTTGTACTAACATCACTCTTAGCATCCTTTTTCATATTCACACAGTAAAAATTATAAATTTCGATTCATTATTTTTAGGGCAAGAGGGGCTAACATAAACTAATATTTGTACGTGTGGAAAGATGATCATGGGTTAAGAGTATTTTGTGTTATATGTTTGTTATTTCCGTCACATGAGAAAACTGTTAAAAGTTGATGACAAATCTACATAATCAAAATCAGTATTTCTAAGTTATCTAAGTGAGTAGATAGCTTTTAGACGTGATATATGTTTTTCTAGATTTCTTTGAGTAGATTTAATTTCCTTGATTGTCAATATCTGACTGCTATTTGTATAAATAAGTGATTTAGCAATGTCCGTCTGTAGGTTTTTAGGCAAATTAGTCCCTAAGCTTTTGAGATATCTTGATAAAATGTGGTGTATTTTTAGTTGTCCGATTAGACATTTGTTGCAACCGGCTGGATCGGACCACTATAGCATATATCACCTATACGACCGATTTTTCAGAAAAAAGGATTTTTGCCATATCTTCCTCAATTTATCAAATTGAAGCCGCAAACTTCACCATATGCTTTTGTATATCGCGCATATTGTTGTCTGAAAAAATTAATGAGATCGGTCGTATTATATGCTATATGCCCAGAAAAGATTGTTCAGATAAGAAGCTTTTTGTAATTTCTGCACCATTTTAATAGCTTGAAGCTTCAAATTTCACCATATGCTTTCGTATATAGCAGATATTGTTGTCTGAAAATTTCAAAGAGATTGGTGGAATATATAGAATATGTCCCCTACAACCGACTGTTCAGATAAAAAACTTTTCAAAATTTCTACCCCATTTGAACAGCTAGAAGCTTTAAATTTCACAAAATGCTTACCTATATAGCATATATTTTTGTCTGAAAAAAATTAAAGAAATCGGAGGTGTATATAGTAGATACCCCACATAAACTTTCATTTACGGCTAGAAGCATCAAATTTCATCAAATACTTACGCTTACGTCATATGTTGTTGAAATAAATTACGCATGGTCATAGATGCTTCATACAGACCACAAAAACCTGAAACTTTGCATCTTCACAAAAACTATCTACCTATTTTTTATTTTTCTTAAAATCGCTTAGGTAAGTACATCTGTTCACTATGGGTTAAGATTATTCTTCAGCCCATTCATGATAGGTATGAAGGCACAGCCGAAGACAGTCCCGTACATACTTGTTTTTATTTCAATTGATATGTGAATATTTTGGACTGAAAGCTATATCCTTTAACTGCGGTTGGCATACATCAGTCAGATGCTTTGGTTAAATATTGCTACTGGAAATTCATAAACTTATGCATCACATTCCACATCCATAAAAATTTATTTAAACTTTATTGATATGTTGACGCAATAACTTCATTTTTATATCAAATTTGAACATGTGACTATGCACACAACTGTGGTTGCGAATTTCTTTGTGCTTACTTAAATCATTTACATATATTTTACACTCTATGTAGAACAGTTCAAACGTTCACACATTTGTTATAAATACTCTACATCGCTTTGTATTAATATCAGTGTAAATGCGCCTCTGCTGACTTATTATCCTAATTGTCATTTCAGTTTTATTTTATGTGATTTCATTTTGTATATAAATTATATTATCATTGGTTTTTACTGGTTTAATATTACTCCATGTAAACACTCATACATGCAATATAAACACGCATATGTATTATGTGATTGTATTTATTATGAAAAAATTACGAGCTCAGCTAACACAATTCATCACAGTCACGACGGAAGCTATTTTCCACTAACAGCACGTATGCGGCGCAAAGTGGAACACATAACCACTGACGTAAATACTTTTATTTTGCGATACAAATTTCATTAACAAAATAATAAAAGTTTATCAACTAATTGGTTTACTTAATTTTAAGCAACACTTTTTCACAGACCCGAACTAAGTATATATGGCAAAAAATAAAGTGCAACATATTTGACGTGGCTTAAGTATGCCAAAAGTAACAAATTGGCAAAGTATGATGGATGCGACGTCTGATACGTCGCCTTTCTACCATTTACGATTAAAAACAACACAGTCAACTCTGCTTTCAGTTTCTTCCTTATCCGCTACGTAAGTGACGTGTTGTATCTGTTTAAGCCATTATGCAGTGGTATGAAGGTGGGCACTAACAACTGTTTGCTAAATGGTGCTTAACTACAGAGTTTGTCCCATTTTTTCAGGATAATAACGGAAAAGATTCTAAAAGCTATCACAGCATTTAATGCTACTTTTATATTTTTAATGATTTTTAGAGAATAGAAAATGCAACAAAAGAATTTAGGCTAAAGCCAGAGACATAAATAAGGGGAGGGTGTCATTGGGATCAATCCCCCCCTGGGGAAATTTAAAATATAATTTTTGAAAACTTTTACTTATACATATTCATGTATGCATTCATTTCTCGAACTGCCATTAACACTTCTTACAATATTAAATAATTTATACCACTTTAAAATTAAAAAGAACAAGTAAGGAAGGCTAAGTTCGGGTGTAACCGAACATTACATACTCAGCTGAGAGCTTTGGAGACAAAATAAGGGAAAATCACCATGTAGGAAAATGAACCTAGGGTAACCCTGGAATGTTTTTGTATGACATGTGTATCAAATGGAAGGTATTAAAAAGTATTTTAAGAGAGAGTAGGCCATAGTTCTATAGGTGGACGCCATTTAGGGATATCGCCATAAAGGTGGAACAGGGCTGAATCTAGAATTTGTTTGTACGATACGGATATCAAATGAAAGGGGTTAACGAGTATTTTAAAAGGGAGCGGGCCCAAGTTCTATAGGAGGACGCCTTTTCGAGATATCGTTATAAAGGTGGACCAGGGTTGACTCTAGAATGCGTTTGTACAATATGGGTATCAAGAGTATTTTAAAAGGGAGTGGGCCTTAGTTCTATAAGTGGACACCTTTTCCAAATATCTCCATAAAGGTGGACCAGGGGTGACTCTATAATGTGTTTGTACGATATGTGTATCAAATTAATGGTATTAATGAGGGCTTTAAAAGGCAGAGGCCCTTAGTTTTATATGTGAAGGCGTTTTCGAGATTTAGACCAAAATGTGGACCAGGGTGACCCAGAACATCATCTGTCTGGTTCCGCTAATTTATTTTTATATGTAATACCACGAACAATATTCCTGCCAAGATTCCAAGGGCTTTTGATTTCGCCCTGCAAATCTTTTTCATTTTCTTCTACTTAATATGGTAGGTGTCACACCGCTTTTACAAAGTTTTTCTAAAGTTATATTTTGCGTCAATAAACCAATCCAATTACCATGTTTCATTCCTTTTTTCGTATTTGGTATAGAATTATGGCATTGTTTTTTTTTCATTTTTCGTAATTTTCGATGTCGAAAAAGTGGGACTGGTCATAGCCGGATTTCGGCATTAAAAGTATTCTAGACGAATTAAATGAAAAATGGCGGAGCCACGCCCATTTTGAAATTTTCTTTTATTTTTGTATTTTGTTGCACCATATCATTACTGGAGTTGAATGTTGGCATAATTTACTTATATACTGTAAAGATTTTAAATTCTTTGTTAAAATTTGACTTAAATTTTTTTTTTTAAAAAGTGGGCTTGGTCGTTCTCCGATTTTGCTAATTTTTATTAAGCATAAATATATTGATAGGAGTAACGTTCCTGCCAAATTACAGCTTGCAAAACTTTTAAATTACCCAAAATTTTACTAACTGTCAATTCTGCGTCATACGGTCAACCCACCTACCAAGTTTCATCGCTTTATCCGCCTTTGGTAATGAATTATCGCATTTTTTCGGTTTTTCGAAATTTTCGATATCGAAAAAGTGGGCGTGGTTATAGGCCGATATCGTTCATTTTAAATAGCGATCTGAGATGAGTGCCCAGGAACCTACGTACCAAATTTCATCAAGATACCTCAAAATTTACTCACGTTATCGTGTTAACGGGCAGACGGACAGACGGACGGACGGACGGACAGGGCCAATCAAATTTTTTTCGACACAGATGATTTTGATATATGGAAGTCTATATTTATCTCGATTCTTTTATACTTGTACAACCAACCGTTATCCAATCAAAGTTAATATAGTCTGTGTGCAAAGCACGCTGAGTATAAAAATAAAAAAAGAGCACGTCGCAAATTGGAAGAGAAGCTCGGCCTTAAATCTTTTCGGAGTTTATCGCGCCTTGCACTTATATATTTTTATAATTTTTGAGCTCATAACACAAACCCTATTCAAAATGATATCAAACGTCCAAAGCAGTACGAACCCTTGTCAATTTTGTTGCATTGTTTACAAAATGTAATTAATGCTCATAAGCGTATTACGGATGGTCAGCTGCCTCAACTAACTCTTTGTTGTAGTTGTTTTAACACATATCCACTTCACTTTACTCATTCATTTCTAATTATAGAGGCTAACACTTTTTATGCAAAGTCATATTGAATGTGAAAAAATTTATATCCACATTCACTTTAGCATGAGGTTATTTATATCTGCTTACTACGTCATGGCCTACAACAACTCTTTATTAATGCTTTTTATCGAACAAGCTTTATGTTACAATCCCATTTGTAGTTTTTATATTTATGCAAAAGCGTTCTCTTGTGAAAAAATGTACATTTCAATTAGTTATTCAACTTATGCTTTATTTTTATCGTCGGGGTTTTATATGTAAATGTGTAACAATTGTGAACATTTCTATTTTATAGCTTGGCAACTGTTTTTCACAATTTAAGTTTTTTTTCCTAAAAATAATTGGATTTTTTACATTTAAGCACATAAAAAGTACGTACTTATTGATATATTGGATCGTTATCTGTTAGGTATTTACACAGAACGTGCTCAACATTTTTTTCTGCTGCTCGCACTTTCTACATCTGCTGTTACTGACAAGGCCTAACTTATAAGCATGTGACGCCAAAAGGTCCAGTTAATATACCCATCGTGAGTCTTGAGTCAATCTAACGTCGTGTGGCTTGCACATGCCCTTAAAAATTTTGCAGCTCCGCGTTTCTGTTCACGCCTTTTCTGCTTAATGGATCATATGCAACTCCTTTCTCCTGTTAATTCTTCTCAAACTGATTGGGACATATACCGCCGACTCATCAAGTGTGTGCTTTGCCAACTCATCAGCCTTTTCTTTACCTTCTATCCCAGAAATCCAGTATAGATGTATGACGGCCGAAGCAAAGTCTCTCTAATGCTTCTTTTCATTCTAGGACACTCCCTGAAGAAGTACTGTGTGAGATTATTGCCGTTATCGCTGTCTGACTATCAATATATTTATATATTGATGCAACTGCAGCTTTAGCACGCTTTCTCCAAAAATTCGAATGCTTTTTTCATGACTACAACCTTCACCTGAAAGACACTGCTGTGATCTAGCAGCCTGTAAGATCTATTTATTTCTGTATCGACATGGTAAACAGCAGACCTGACACCTTCTGTTAGTTTCAAAGCATCGGTATACACGTGCATAGCGTGCACCCTCGCGCTAACCCTCCCGCTCTATTGTGGTCGAAAGATGTCCTAATAAACTCCATGGCTGCTATGACCACAAGGCCTACACTCAAGCTGTCGCTTAAGTCATATCTGTTAAGAGATAGCAGCAACTTTGTTAGTCGAATGGCGTAAGATTTCCATATGATCTTAAAATTTTGCTTGCTCCACCCATTGCTACATTAAGTTCATATTTTCTTTTCATTTCTAATCCATTTTCATTACCTTTTATCTCTTTACACAACTTCGAAACAGGTTTATCTCTAAAACAAATGGACGAATTGCTCTAAGTGTTATGGAGCTCATGCTGGTTTATAACTGAATGTACATATGTTTGCGTAGTAATAAGAGATCACCACAATTTGTTATATAGGATGCTTCCAAGCTTTTACCACTAGTTGCACTTTGGCAGTTTCCATATCTCGGGAATTACTATGGTGGTGAACAAAAAAATGTTTAAGGCCCAATACCAAATTGATTCAACGGGTTGTGCAGCGCAACCCTTTCAAGGGATTGCCAGCGCCACATGTAGCTTCTGCAACCCAATTTTCTACCTCACCTATACGTGGCGAATCCTTTCTTTAACAGCCGAGGTTCTGGCGACCCTAAGTTCCTCATGGATATAGGGGGTAGGAGGGTGTTCTGACCTAGAAGATTTCATATGGTCAAACCAAATTGGCCCCGAGATGATAGGGCTAGTACCTTAATGGTGCTTGTTAACGGAACGTTCCGGATCTGCATCCGGCAAAGGGCGTTCAACATCGGTAACACTCCCCAAGACCTTCGGGGAGTGTCCCTATCATTCGTTCATTTATTTTCATTCTTTCATTAATTTATTAATCATTTTCTTAGTGCTATGTACATATTTTAAATTTCCATATTGTATTCAACACATCAACTATAACATAGCTTAAGCAGCGATTCTAGTTCATGATGATTATGTCCAAGCAGATACAGTTTAGCTCTTTTTTGAAATAAGCTAAAATGGCTAATAACCTGTACAGTGTTAGGAAGGAGGTTAAAGAATTTGCGCGACGTGTAGATATAAAAGCTTCTAAAGTGCGACGTTCTAGAATACGGAATTTGTACAGTTGGAAATATATTCCTACGTAAGTTATAGACTCCTGAGGGAAAGCTCTCCAAGTAACCTGAACGAATAAAAAAATACCCAAGACTGTATATAAATACAAATGACGACACGGTAGTATATCCAGTCTCCTAAAAAGCCACATAGAGTGAGATCTATAGTTTGCCCTAGAGATACGTCTATTAATTCCCTTTTGAATCGTTACAACTGGCGACAGTTTATTTGCCGAGGCGCCACCCCAGCAGCTGATACAGTATTGAAGTTTCGATTAGAATATGCCGTAGTAAACATTTTTTAACTCTTCGTCAGACACATGTTTCGATAGTCACATTCGGTACACATGAGTTCTGGCTGGACCCACATACAAATTGTATGCATTTACGTTGAAATATAAGAGTTATATGCAATATTTTTTTTTTTTTTAACCTTTCAGTTGTATGTTATTTAAATATTTTTTAAATTACTTATTTTTATTTTGAAAAATAAGTAAAGCAAAATTAAATTATATTCCATTCTCTAAATACATTGGGAAATCTTGACAAATAATCACCAAAACACTTTATTATTCTTGCGGAATACAACAGAGGCAAACGTAGTCTATTTTTGAATGTTGCTGACAAACCGGCTCTGCCCATTTCGAGCAAAAGAATCGCGTCTTTCTCCGGATCTTTTCATCTGATTCTGCACACAGTCGACAATATTTCTTTGTAGCTAATGTATCTGCGCCGCTTTTTTTGGTTTTACGAGGGGTTTCTAAAAAAGGAAGAAAAAATTAGAAACCAAAGAAATTGTAGTAAAAATTATAAAAAGTTTTATAAATTTAGAAATACTCACGTTTATTTGTTTTCCTAAAAAGGCCTCTATAGCTGTCCGCGTGCTAAATTGTTTGGAGGTATGAACGTTGCTCATTCTTTCTAAAACATTTGGTAGAACCAGCGAACTAGCAAGTGTCCATAGGAAGTTGCGTGGAGCGTAATTTTTATACTCAGTTGAGCAGAGCTCATAGAGTATATTAAGTTTGATTGGATAACGGTTGGTTGTACATATATAAAGGAATCGAGATAGATATAGACTTCCATATATCAAAATAATCAGGATCGAAAAAAAATTTGATTGAGCCATGTCCGTCCGTCCGTCCGTCCGCCCGTTAACACGATAACCTGAGTAAATTTTGAGCTATCTTGATGAAATTTGGTATGTAGGTTCCTGAGCACTCATCTCAGATCGCTATTTAAAATGAACGATATCGGACTATAACCACGCCCACTTTTTCGATATCGAAAATTTCGAAAAACCGAAAAAGTGCGATAATTCATTACAGAAGACAGTTAAAGCGACGAAACTTGGTAGGTGAGTTGAACTTATGACGCAGAATAGAAAATTAGTAAAATTTTGGACAATGGGCGTGGCACCGCCCACTTTTAAAATTTTGCAAGCTGTAATTTGGCAGTCGTTGAAGATATCATGATGAAATTTGGCAGGAACGTTACTCCTTTTACTATATGTACGCTTAATAACACTCGGAGAAGGACCACGCCCACATTAAAAAAAAAATTTTTTTAAGTAAAATTTTTACAAAAAATTTAATATCTTTACAGTATATAAGTAAATTATGTCAACATTCAACTCCAATAATGATGTGGCGCAACAAAATACAAAAATAAGAGAAAATTTCAAAATGGGCGTGGCCCCGCCCTTTTTCATTTAATTTGTCTAGGATACTTTTAATGCCATAAGTCGAACAAAAATTAACCAATCCTTTTGAAATTTGGTAGGGGCATAGATTTTATGACGTTAACTGTTTTCTGTGAAAATGGGCGGAATCGGTTGATGCCACGCCCAGTTTTTATACACAGTCGTCCGTCTTTCCTTCCGCATGGCCGCTAACACGATAACTTGAGCAAAAATCGACATATCTTTACTGAATTTAGTTCACGTACTTATCTGAACTCACTTTATCTTGGTATAAAAAATGAACGAAATCCGACGACGCCCACTTTTTCGATATCGAAAATTACGAAAAATGAAAAAAATGCCATAATTCTATACCAAATACTAAAAAAGGGATGAAACATGGTAATTGGATTGGTTTATTGACGCGAAATATAACCTTAGAAAAAACTTTGTAAAATGGGTGTGACACCTACCATATTAAGTAGAAGAAAATGAAAAAGTTCTGCAGTGCGAAATAAAAAACCCTTGAAATCTTGGCAGGTATTATATATATAAATAAATTAGCGGTATCCAACAGATGATGTTCTGGGTCACCCTGGTCCACATTTTGGTCGATATCTGGAAAACGCCTTCACATATACAAGTACCACCACTCCCTTTTAAAACTCCCATTAATACCTTTAATTTGATACCCATATCGTACAAACTCATTTTAGAATCACCCCTGGTCCACTTTTATGGCGATATTTCGAAAAGGCGAACACCTATAGAACGAAGGCCCAATCCCTTTTAAAAATACTCATTAACACCTTTCATTTGATACCCATATCGTACAAACAAAGTCTAGAGTCACCCCTGGTCCAGAAAGGCCCACTCCCTTTTAAAATACTCATTAACACCATTCGTTTGATGCCCATATTGTACAAACAAATTCTAGGGTCGCCCTGGTCCACCTTTGTGGCGATATCTCGAAACGGCGTCCACCTATGGAACTAAGGATTACTCCCTTTTAAAATACTCATTAACACCTTTCATTTGATACCCATATCGTACAAACGCATTCTAGAGTCAACCCTGATCCACCTTTATGGCTATATCCCTAAATGGCGTCTACCTATAGAACAATGGCCCACTCCCTCATAAAATACTCTTTAATGCCTTTCATTTGATACACATGTCATACAAACACATTCCAGGGTTTCCCTCGGTTCATTTTCCTACATGGTTATTTTCCGTTATGTTGTCACCATAGCTCTCAACTGAGTATGTAATGTTCAGTTACACACGAACTTAACCTTCCTTACTTGTTTTGGGTATTTTCAACTTCTTTGAAAATACAGTAAGATGCCAGTCCCATAACATCCAGCATATTAAAAAAAAAAAACAAGTAAATAAGGTTAAGTTGGGGTGTAACCGAACCTTACATACTCAGTTGAGAGCTATGGTGACAACATAAGGGAAAATAACCATGTAGGAAAATGAACCAAGAGAAACCCTGGAATGTGTTTGTATGACATGTCTATCAAATGAAAGGCACTAAAGAGTATTTTATGAGGGAGTCGGCCATAGTTCTATAGGTGGACGCCATTTAGGGATATCGCCATAAAGGTGGATCAGGGTTGACTCTAGAATGCGTTTGTACGATATGGGTATCAAATGAAAGGTGTTAATGAGTATTTTAAAAGGGAGTAATCCTTAGTTCCATAGGTGGACGTCGTTTCGAGATATCGCCATAAAGGGGGCCAGGGGTGACTCTAGAATTCGTTTGTGCAATATGGGTATCAAACGAAAGGAGTTAATGAGTATTTTAAGAGGGAGTGGGCCTTTCTGGACCAGGGGTGACTCTAGACTTTGTTTGTACGATATGGGTATCAAATGAAAGGTGTTAATGAGTATTTTTAAAAGGGAGTGGGCCTTCGTTCTATAGGTGTTCGCCTTTTCGAAATATCGCCATAAAAGTGGACCAAGGGTGACTCTAAAATGAGTTTGTACGATATGGGTATCAAATTAAAGGTATTAATGGGAGTTTTAAAAGGGAGTGGTGGTACTTGTATATGTGAAGGCGTTTTCCAGATATCGACCAAAATGTGGACCAGGGTGACCCAGAACATCATCTGTTGGATACCGCTAATTTATTTATATATGTAATACCTGCCAAGATTTTAAGGGTTTTTTATTTCGCCCTGCAGAACTTTTTCATTTTCTTCTACTTAATATGGTAGGTGTCACAACCATTTTATAATGTTTTTTCTAAAGTTATATTTCACGTCAATGAAACAATCCAATTACCTTACCATATTTCATCCCTTTTTTCGTATTTGGTATAGAATTATGGCATTTTTTTCATTTTTCGTAATTTTCGATATCGAAAAAGTGGGCGTGGTCATAGTCGGATTTCGTTCATTTTTCATACCAAGATAAAGTGAGTTCAGGTAAGGACGTGAACTGAGTTTAGTAAAGATATATCGATTTTTGCTCAAGTTATTGTGTTAACGGTCATGCGGAAGGACAGACGGACGACTGTGTATAAAAACTGGGCGTGACATAAACCGATTTCGCCCATTTTCACAGAAAACAGTTAACGCCATAAAGTGTATGACCGTACCAAATTTTAAAAGGATTGGTTAATTTTTGTTCGACTTATGGCGTTAAAAGTATCCTAGACAAATTAAATGAAAAAGGGCGGAGCCACACCCATTTTTAAATTTTCTTTTATTTTTGTATTTTGTTGCACCATATAATTACTGGAGTTGAATGTTGGCATAATTTACTTATATGCTGTAAAGATATTAAATTTTTTGTTAAAATTTTACTTTAAAAAAAAAAATTTTTTAAAAGTGGGCGTGGTCCTTCTCCGATTTTTCTAATTTTTATTAAGCGTACATATAGTAATAAGAGTAACGTTCCTGCCAAATTTCATCATGATATCTTCAACGACTGCCGAATTACAGCTTGCAAAACTTTTAAATTACCTTCTTTTAAAAGTGGGCGGTGCCACGCCCATTGTCCAAAATTTTACTAGTTTTCTATTTTGCGTCATAAGTTCAACTCATCTACCGAGTTTCGTACCTTTATCGGTCTTTTGTAATGAATTATCGCACTTTTTCGGTTTTTCGAAATTTTCGATATCGAAAAAGTGGGCGTGGTTACAGTCCGATATCGTTCATTTTAAATAGCGATCTGAGATGAGTACTCAGGAACCTACATACCAAATTTCATCAAGATACCTCAAAATTTACTCAAGTTATCGTGTTAACGGACGGACGGACGGACGGACATGGCTCAATCAAATTTTTTTTCGATACTGATTATTTTGATATATGGAAGTCTATATCTATCTCGATTCCTTTATATATGTACAACCAAACGTTATCCAATCAAACTTAATATACTCTGTGAGCTCTGCTCAACTGAGTATAAAAATTATTAGAAATTAGCGTTTTTACAACCCTTTTAAAACCAAGGCATCACTGTGATGCATTTGCATGTCGTAAACATAGTTGTTTGGGTTTTTTATTCAACCGTTTTAAAAAATGAAGGTATCACTGTGACACAATTGCAGATCGCAAAATTGCTTGTGTTGTTTTTTTTAAGCCACCACAAGACACAGCAGGTAGAATTGAAATTACCATTTCATTCTTATTACCTCGTCTCGTAGACCATATATAACGCAACAGTTTTTGTGAATGCATTAAGTCGTTGTGAAGAACTCAAAGTGTGAAGTGCTAATTTCAGATAAAAAAATATTTCAAAAAAAAAAAAAAAAAAAAGTGAAGTGACCATTCCAAATCAAAAAGTTTACAATGAATCCACCATCCTCTACACCGCAAGATTAAGCAACTACATCAACAACTATCGAAAACCCAATGAGTCATATACCCAAGCATGATGTTACTGTTTTTGGTGTGTCTACTGATTTAACTGATCTTAATTTACCAACCCATCTGGATATCTTGAGATATCTTGAGCGAACGTGCTAAAACAGAACAAAAAAGTTTTCTCATAAATAATTCACTATTCAAGTACAAGATAAGTTGATTGGAACTTGGGAAAAACTTGGTATGGAAATAATGCTGAAAAAAAGTGTATTTAATATATTGAATAAATTGCTTGACAAGTATCAAGAGCAAATCAAGAGAAGAAACAACACCCAACAATTTACAGAGTATGTAAAATCTCTGGAAACAATTTTTTACATTGGAACATGTAAATGCGATTTGAAGGCAGCTCCATGTGCATGCGGCTGGGTTCCCGAACGTCTCAAAGAGTTCATGCACGATCAACATAATCAGAGAAGACTAACAATGGATGCATTTATGATAGAAACTGAAGAGCAAGGAGCAACGTCTATATCATCAATACCAACATACCAAGATCCCGATGATGATGGTTCGTTTGCCTTCTACACTCAACGAACTTCCGTTTCGGCATTTGTTTGAAGCTTTGGATAAAACAACCAGCACTGGACCAAGATCGGCAACCGGAAAACTGAGCCGTCAAATCGAAACTTGTGAAAATCTTCCGGTAAGTTATTGCTATCACTCATTTATTATAATTGTCAACCATTTTTAATTATTTTATTATTATATATTTACAGGTGGTGTACGGCTTCCAGATAATTGAGTTGCAAAATATGCCACCTGCTCCAGAAAAAATTGAATTTTCCACCGATTCGAAGTACTTATACGACATGGCCCATGCAATTTCTAGCGGCGTGGTTCCCGTGGATCTGGCTAACATCAAACCAGGGAAAATTAAACATCCTCGGTGGCTCACCAAGGCCGCTAGATTATTGCGATTATATGTGACAACAGAAAATCCAGATGTAAATTTAAGAATTCTGATTGAATTTATAATTAAATGTTATGTGCCAATGTACTTCAATATCAAGTATTACAACTCTGTCGTGTACGGCAGTACATTGTTTTTCATTGGTTGGTCACGATTTCTAGATACTCGTTTACGCTAAATTGTCAATCAAGTAATTAAAGATAATTCATATTATGCGCATTCGGAAAATATCTTTTTATCAATGTTGTTTGATGATAGCAAAGAAAAGCGCGACTGTGCCATCAAGAATGCTATCGAACCGATGTTGAAGAGCCAATGGAACTTAGAGTTTATAAAAAACCAGATATAAACTTTAATTGCACAAGTTATACGGAAATGATCAATTTGAATGCTATGAATATCGTATTTGAACCACCATTCACGCGAAGCATTCCGTACGATACATTGAAAGAATATTTAAATCAAGATTATCCACCGTTTAATGATCCAAAAATTCCATCACGCATACAAGGAATGGAGCAACATATTCAATTGCTAGCTAGCGTTTCCAAACGGGTTACACCGGAAAATGTAGAGGCTGTTATGGCGACGACATTAAAGAGCCGTGCGAAATTGCCCAGACTTGAAAGTAAAAAAGAATTCAAACAATTTTTTTTAGTTTCTTTTCTATAACTAACTTAAATTAATTTTTTCATTTACATATGTTCTGACTAAATAAATTTGTTAAGAGAAAAAATAGATATTATTATAAATAAATAATAAATATTATTATAAATAAATAAATAAAAATAAAGAAAAAACATAGCCATTTAGCTGATTTTTTCATGTAAAGTGCAAAACCGGCGATTTTTTTAAATTTTTGTATGGTGAACCCCCAGGGGGTTTCAGGGGTTGTGCCACTGGCATCGGTGGGTCGGGCCTCCAAAGTTAGTGGGCGTCGGTCATACATTTAGACTCGATTGGAGCACTCTAAATGTGTCAAAGTGGGATTTTTCAAAATTTGCCCCTACCCAAAAGTTCGACCCAAATTGGGGGACACCAGAATTCGTTTTACAGGTATGGTTCCTTCGGCAAAGTTTCTTATTTTGATCCCTAGAATACGATTTTCACAGAGCAATGAGCGATTTTTAAACCGACCCGCCCTAATGTACATACATAGAAATATAAGCAAAACAACACGAGCGCATCACAAAAACCTGAACAATGCAAAGTTTAGACAACAACAACTGCAAACTTTAAAAAACATTATATCATCAGGCATCTTTTCAACGTAATGTATGTATGTATGTATGTATGTGTGCAATGCGTAGCCACATAATGCATATTTGTTGCTATACATTTGTGCGTGTTTACATATTCTTGTATATATATTAATATTTTGTTTACGCTAAATTTGCATTTAATTTTCTCGCCATAATCACGGCAAAATGTAATTGTTTCATTTGCTTTTGCGTGTTGGTAATTTAATTATATAGTGATTTAATTTAATTCAACTGATTGTTAATTGTATAGAATGTGAAATATTTATCAAGTAATGAAATTTTGCAAGGAAATGCAAATTAATTCGTACGAAAAGTTTTGATTTGCTTATCTTCTTTTCCATAAAATTTATATAAAATGTGAAAACTTTTGTTTGAGTACTTGCTGCACTTTTCACAAAACCAGCCAGAAATCAGGGTAACTAAAATGTATAGATTTAAATGAGTACGTCTTATCTGACTATTATTATAAGTGTGAAAGTTTGGATGTGCAACGGATTTAAATGGAATTTGGCACGCCTATCACAATAGTCTGAAAGGATCTACGGGATATATTTTTTTGAAAAAGAAGGGGATGGGGTCCGACACCACTTGGTAACAGTAGCTTTTTTATTATTTTTAGTCGTTTTAACTTTAAGGTCCGATTTTTCATTGCAAGTTAAAATTGCAATTAAAGTTGACTAGAGTTTAACCCTGCCACGCCGGTCGCTGAGATGAGCAGTAAAATTGTATGTTATCGAAAGAAGTAGCAAGGTAAAACTTTTTTCAAGATTAACTGAAGTATGGAAACGTACTGAAAAATCGGATGTAGGTGTACTGGCTTTGAAGAGTAATTTTAAGCCCTCTAGCATTTTTGGAAAAGTATGCAGATACGTCCTTCTACCACAGATACGTCCTTCGCCACCCCTTGGTATATTTTCGGCACTATTCCTTGATTACTTGATTACTTCAAGAAAATTTCGCAATCGTTTCGAGATTGTGTTTGGAATCTTTTCGAGACTATTTCTAGATTACTTCAGGACTATTTGGGAACCATTTTAAGATTGCTGTAGATACCTTTTCGGAGCTACTTAAAGATTTTTAAGTGCTATTTCAGGACTGTTTGGTGATTGTAACTCAAAACTGTTTCGTATCAGTTTCCTGGTCTCGTTATGATATTACCGAGACCATTTTGTGACTATTTTGGGAGTATTTTTTGCATTATTTCAGGAATATTTTGAGGGAAATGGGAATGTTTAGGGAATGTTTTCCATTTCTAGGTTATTGGAGAATCATATCGAAAAGATTGCTATGGGATATTTTTGAACATTCGTCGGATAATTTCGAGATTGTTTTTGGAACTCTTTTAAAACCATTCAGGAATGATTTCGTAAAAAAGTGTTACATGGGATTAATGGGCCCAGCAGTTTTGAAAAATTCAGTATACCCGCCCTTCCATTGATCATTGCGGGTATATCTCTGCACTATTTCAAGAATAAGTGTGCTATAATTTAAGAATTTGCCTGGGACTGTTTCAAGATTTTTTTTTTTATATTTCAAGATTATTATCCGTACTCTCTTAGAAATTTTATCGCAATAATTGTACGCTGTACTTTCTTCTTTTGGACTGGGCCGCATGTTTATGCTGGTTTGACTTATTTCTTCACTAGAGGAAATAAAAGAAAGCACGCTAGATAAAAATATCACACTACTGTTTGAAATTATTCTCTAGAGGTCTGGAAGAGGTCCAGTGATTTGAAAAACGTATAATTTTGAAAGAACAAAACTTGAAAATTAGTGTAAGTACTTGTACAATGTACATATACCACTTTTATTTCCAAGACGGCTCAATCAAGGGCTTAACCCTATCATCTTATTGGCTTCATGTTCCATGCTTCTTCATGCTTGTCTCTAGAAGGAATATGTATAAAAATAAAAACTTCTGAGCAAAGAGAAAAAAGATGAAAAATATAAATTGTTTTCCGAGCAAAATCAGAAACTCAAGTGTGGCGAATTTTAGCAGTTCTATACATCACTAGGCTGCTTCTTAATAAATGCACAACAACAATAAAACAAGCATCCACACGTATGTACATGAACGCACCAAAGCAAGCAGCCACACATACACATAACCAGCAGCTTGAAGCAGAGATATGATTTCGCATACACATATGTAGTCAGCAGATAAGAGTGAAGAAGAAAGAGGTACAACCACACATAACGTTATCATCAGCTAAAAGCTGAGTTGTTACTCACATACACACACGCATATAGCTAAATAACTAAGTATGAGATAAAACTGTTTCAGAAATAATGTTCGTAAAAATTCGATTCCAGCGTTAACAGAAGGTGCATAGTAATCAGGAATCCCCAGAATTCGTTACAATAATTATAATTTTGTGAGTAAAATAAAAAGGCTTCTTAATATATTTAGGTAACGCTACTTGTCCAGTATGATGTTTTTGGTTTAAATTTTGGCAAATAACCGTTGTTTGCAATCTCTTGTATAAAGAATAACTTCATGCACACTTCTCTAAACTCCACTGTCAGCGGTCAATTCAGTGCAATATTGTTAACAAAGAATGCGCCAAGGACTTGAGTATCCGCGTAACCAATTGCCATTGGTAGTAAAAATAGTGGAATTTCAAACGGCAAACGGAAAATATTAAAACACTGAAGATACAACCGAAGTCACTTATCAACCTTTTAACCTAGCAAGCAAACAATCGTGCAAACAGAAAGCCATTTGTTCCAGCAACTGAGCGTTGAGGTCACGTCAGAATGCGGTGAGCTTTAACATGCAGTCAAGTTATTATTATTGCAATTTCCGGATACACCGAATGCCCTGCCTGTGTCACAGACCGCCAATGCGCTCATTTATCGAAATGCAAGTAATTCACTTAAGCAGTCACTCGCATAAAACGTGAAGCAAAGTTGTCACTTGGAACGTCACCTTTTCATTGCAAACATAATTCTGATTAAAAAGTGAAAGCAATAATATTTGAGCGAATGGGTTAAGAAAGTTGGAAGAATAAACTTGCTGGACAGTGAGGGTTTTTCTGAAATGCATAAATGAGAATTCTTGAGAAAACTTGTATACTTCTGCGAAAGTTCTCCTAAATAGGTTGGTCAACTGAATTACTAACTGGCGTATATTTTTTTTTTATTTTTACTGGACGTATCATTGCAACTTTTTCCGAAGAATGTAGCGCATATACAAATAAGAAAGTTTTTGTGGCAGTAATTCAATTTTAATTTTTACTTGCTAAAAGCTTGAGAACCGGGTATAATATTTTTGCGACATGGTAATATAAGACCTCAGTCAAAACAAATAATAAAACTTAAAATAACATTAGCATCATGATCAAATTCAATCAAAAATCTCCCCAGAATTCGAGTGTAAATTTTCCTTTACCCAAAAGTTAGCAGCAAAACCCGACAGAGATCAGTCATCAATTTACTACAATTCGCTAATGAATTTTTCTATGTGAAAAGTCTACTTTAAATTTTGTAACATAACTAAAATTTAAATTCATATTGGGCAAATCGTATCCTCTGTCTCTCGAAATTCACAATAATAAGAAATTCTTAATTACTCAATCAAGCAAAAATTGCTTAAAATTCACAAAATAAAGTGGAAAGTTGCTACATCTTTTTTACCACTGCTTACGTACTTAATGCAGTCCAATGATCTCCAACCACCTATATGTGCCCTACTAGCTGGACTTCTTTGTAGCTGCCCTCCTATAGGTGGAAGTGTGAGAATACAGAAGAAGTACATAAGCCTCCATGAAATATTTAACACATTTTCCTTGCTTTATCGTCCTCTACCCCCCTTCGTATGCTGTTCTTTGTTTCCCGACTTCTCTCAAAAAGAACGCTGTCGCAGAATCAGGCATTTGATGTATATAGCAATAATGAATAAATGAAAATCTCTGAGGGTTGCACTACCAGGACAGTGATACTTAGCTGGCATATGTACAAAATTGATATTGTATCAGAGAAGGAAATGGAAAAGGGAATATGACAACTCCCATTTATACTTAATTGTCATATCGTATATCTGGTGTGCCAATTAATTCATATTCCTGTAACCTAGCATGGCTATCACTATTGACAATGTCAAAGTTTCAACGAAAGTTGGTGTAGATTCAAAAAAGGGGTGTAGCACCTACGATACAAATTCAAATCTCCATTTGCGGAATCTGGGTATACTGCGAATATTTGTAGTCTTGCAAGATAAAGTGTATACTCATGGAACTCTATTATTATATCTGTCACGTAAAAATGTTTAATGATGTCTAGCAAGTTTACATTCTAAGCACACATAATTGCAAAGATATTTCCACTGTATTTCGGTTTAGTCTATTCGCAAGGCTTACCTTATTTTAGTTATTCATTACCCAGTGGAAAATTATGTGCAAAGTGCTGCAACAGCAGGAAAAGCTTGGTTAATGAATTTTGGTTGGAAACTACTCCATATAAACACCTTGTTGTACAGAAGAGTAGAAATTTCACCAAAGATAAAATGGCACATCTCAAATAAAGAGAAATTTGTACGGCCCATGTATAGAAATATACATGAACCTGAATTGCAATTCTCCTGAAGTTGAATTATAATTCATGAATCATATTAATCGCACCAGAGATGGTCGCGCTAGTACCTCAATGGTGTTTGTTACCGGAATGTGTTGGACATATATCCGACAAAGGATCATCAACATCGATAACACTCCCCATAACCTTCGCAGGGTGTCTGTATCATTAATACAGCAACAACAAAAACTACCTCTGATTTAGTTCGCGATTCTTTTTGTGTCATTTCGGGATCATTTTAGCATTATTCCCGTCTGCTTTCCCTAGAAAATGTCAAGACTTTATCGGGATTGTAAGGATTATTTCAGCATTATTTTCCGGATAATTTTTGGGTTATTTCAGAATAATCTGGGAAATATTTTGGGGTTATATCCAGAATATATCGCTAGTATTTTAAAACAACAACTCTTATTTTTTCAGTAAATCTTTTTACAGTATATTAGGTTGGGTTAAGTTAGGTTGAGGTGGTTGCCCGAGGGCACACTTAGGCCAGTGATATTAGGCCCGTTGTGATACCACGAAAATACACCATTACCTTTTCTCTTCGCACCATTTTTAAGAACCTGATAAAAGTTACCAGGTCCTAGACGTCGTGCTCCACAACCTGGCTCAGATTATCTAGAAATGGAGCACCCAGAAAGGGCTGCCATGCTTCGCTTTGTGCTGGGCAGTTGCCGATGAGTTGAACCACCATTTTCTCTTCCTCATCCTTTTTACAACTCTTGCAGCATCGAGGACAAGACGCTCATAATATCTCTGCATGCCCAAACTTTAATTTACAGTATATAAGTATATATCCAATGAAATTGCTGTACAGCTTATACTGGGCTTATACCTGAAGAAAAAAAATTATCAAGTAATGCGCTTCTAGCAAACTACAAAAAGTCACGTATTAACTGGTTGGAAAATCATACCCAGAAAACAATGTGTCAAACAAAAATTTGAAATATAAGAAAATGTTTGCGTATCAAAGCCGCTCTGTGAGTAATATTTTAGACTTAAATTTTGTTAAAAAAAAAAAAAAAACATGAAAATAAATATACATCATCTTTGTCCAGATATGGTCCATCATATATCCCGACAAAAGCCACCGGTTTTTGACTTTTAGTTGGATGTAATGTATCGCAGATCGGGAATGTTTTGTAGTGTAACAGCTACATATGTATATATAATAGTTGGCAACAAATAAATAAAAAAAATAAATGTAAGGCGCGATAACCAATGAAGAGACCTTAGGCCGAGCTCCTCTTCCAATTCGCGTCGTGTTCCTTTAAATTTTTCCTAAAAATTGGCGGTACAGGACCTACTTGTTTTATGCCGAGTCCTAACGGCATCTGCCAGGCAGGTGAGCTATGACACAGAAGTTTTTCATGGCAGAAATACACACATAGTGCTTGCAAAATTACTGCCGAGGGGCGACCCCGCTAAGAAAAATTTTTATTTTAATTGAAAAATTTGTTTCTTAAATTTGGATGTTGCGTTGCACGGGGCGTGACCACCATACACGGCCGCCACCCAACTTATATTTCGACAAGAATTAAGTGGTTGGTAGTCAGTTGAAAAGTAGTGCAAAAATACCCACCTCTAACTTTTTACGGCCATTGTCATACAAAAGGGTAAGCTTTTTAAACGGTTTTATTTAGCTTTACTTGACAGACTGGCCGGACGAAGTTTGTAGTTGAAATTTAAGTAACTTCCCTATAAGCTACAAGCATGAAACTTGGAATATAGTTCAGAACCCGATGACAATGAAATAATAAGAAAAAAAATCCGATAGGCGGCGCATGGATCGAAATATTTCAAAAAATTTTATTTGTGGTCCAATTTGGTTCATTTTTGGAACACATAAAATATATATGAATAAAAAGCGGCCTATGATATCCGCTTTGGCTCATATTTAGAACAAATATTACATACAGTCCGGTAGAAGGGACATCAAAATATTTTGGAGTTGGAGGAGGGACAGGCATACGTGACGCAGAGTCGAGTAAAGTTTTTGAAGAAGTATGTATTGAGGACATAGATTGTAAAAAATTTTCAGAAAAGAGTCCTTGTAAAAATGAGTCACTAAATGAACTAAATAGAATGAGAAATAATAGGCATTTAAATAAAGACTAAAAATTTGAAAATAAAATAATTTAAAAAAAATTTAAGATAAACGGTTTTATTGAAAACTAAAGGCTGGAACATAATTAGGTAGGTCCTAGGTACTAGTCGTTACACTCCTCATCAATCTAGGGCGTTGATCAGACAATTAAATAAAAGCGTTGGACGCGTCAAGTTTCTATTGATAGTCATAAGAAAGACCAACTGAACCTTAATCAGGTTATGCTACGCCTAACATTTTTAGAAATTTCACGCGCCCAATGCCTTTATTTAATTGTCTGATCACTGCCCTAGATTGATGAGGGGTGTAATGACTAATACCTAAGACATACCTATTTATTTTCTAGCCTTTAGTATTATTATTACTTCATGTAAATATTGTTTTCAATAAAACCGTTTAACTAAAAATTTTTTTTAATTATTGTATTTTATTAGATGCCTACAAGTAGTAGGAAAGGAATCTAATTACGGAATTAATTAGTGATCATTATTAAGAGATTTTTTTCTATGAAAACTAAGTCACAGCTGATTAAAAAAAGTTTTTTGATTGAAAAAGTTATGAGCGGTACTTTGTTTGATGAGATCGCTGCATAACGTACATCGAGGATAATAAATGACTCCTTTGGAGTTAACTGAAAGTAAATTATTTTCAATATCATCAAAAAATATTCAGCTAGCATATTCAAACGGCAATAGCGACCAAAGTGTTTGAAAATATTTTGGCTTTTAAGGTGAATAAAAAAACACGTTAAAGGCAGTTTTAAAAATGCATTTATTCCGTAGGGTTTTTTATTTATCATTTTATGTAGGGAAATTGGCTTATCATTTTATGTTCCGGTAAAGTTTAAGATATCAGTTCTCTTAAGCGTAAAACAGAAAAAAAATAAAACTGAAAGATGAAGCTTGGTAAGTAACTTCGTTGAGATTATCCACGTGTATCTGAAAGCAACAAAGGATACCTGAGAAAAATTTATTTTGTAAATACAAACATACGTATACAGGATATTTTTAAGATGTTCTCTCTTTGTGACACCTTAAAAAAGCAAAACTTCTGCTACAGCTTTTTTGTTTTTGGAAAGGTATAAGTATCACGTTGCAATTTTTCAAGGACAATAAGCCAAGTAAAATGAAGTAAATCGATTACGCACGCATAAAATGGTCAAAAGAATGGATGGAATGAATTGTGTGAAAGTTGTGAAGGTAAACAAATATCCAGATATTATTCAATGGACTGGTAAAACTGCTGGCAAAATGCTGGGTTAGTAAATGTGTGCTCGACATATCTTAGGTGTAACTGAAAACACCAACAACAAACTTGCGCATACCCAACAAATATAAAACCAACAAATGTACATATATACCAAAAAGGTAAAAAAAATCATATAAAAAACAAAAAAAAAAAAAAATGAAAATATTTTATAGCATGTAGAATGTTATTCGAAGAATTTCGTCAATGTGGATTATGTACTTACAACCTACACAAAATGCTAACAAAAGAAGTGATTTCATGGGATTTTATTGTGACTCTCGCTCACGCTTGAAAAAGATTGTCGTGGGTTTGCTTGCTGAAGCACATCGTCTGTCGTTTCATACACTTTGTAAGCTTTCTAAGGCCAAGTATAACTGACTAAGAAAATTAGGATAATATTTTCTTATTTTTCATGTAAATAAAAACAATACATAATGTGCAGAAGGGTCAGTTGGTAAGAAAATTTAGTGAAGCAATTTTGTTTAACACAAAATTAACTGAGCTGAACGCAGGTGCTTTATGGCTTTTGTACCGAAAATTGGATAAAAAACTAAAATGGTAATTCAATTTGAGTTAATGCATAAATATTTAATGGGCCACTATCTCATTTGAGATGTATTATATTTATAAACCATTTATGGATATATGAATAAAAAGTTTTTATAAAATTGAAAGAAATAATTTTTATTTGTCTTTGGCTTTTGAAACCCTTCAGTAAATTTAACTTGGAGCGACCGAATTGGTTTTCTTTAAGAAATGTTTGTTTATGAATATTTAGCACGTTTAAGGCAATACAATGCCCAACATGGTACTCCATTTTTACTAACGACGCTTATCCTATTCATTGTGATGAGAATTTTTTAAAGGTGCCAAGCAACAAATTTTGATGTGGCCTAAAACATTAGGGGGACTCATGATAGCATATAAACTTATAAGGTGTAAAATTATATCCATTTACACACGCGGTTATATGAACGCACCTCGTAATACTCTTGATAAACTTTATTGTTTTTCAGCTGTATTATTTCCAAAAAATTGCTGATGTTGGATATTTTTGATGAAAATGCCGCCTGTAATGTCTGCAAGGTTGCATTCCTTTGAGTTTACCGCGTTTACACAATGAAATGTGCGCGTAAATTTATACAAATTGTGTAAATGATTTTTCATACAAAATTTGACAGCTCGTGCGTAAACTAGATAAATTTATACGTTTACACACTTTATAAGGCATTTATACGGTTACATGAGTCCCCCTATTGATTTTTGTATCTGCTCTTATTACACAATCATTTATCATTGACAAGCATTGGTTACGTATACGCCCTGGCGGCCAAGCGTCCAACTATTTATTTTACTCGATATCTGTGGTCACAGGCAAGGCAAATGAAAAAAGTTAGAGAAGACAACTGAGATATATCTTTTTGTAGGAGTTCTTACTGCGAAAAATTTTAAACAGGCGCAATAACCCTTTGGGATGTGAGCATATTTTCGGGTACTTTATATATACATATTTAATTCCAATCAAAATTTTTGAGAACAGTTAGTTGTAGCATATTTCTTTATTTTCGTATTTATTTTAGTAACTTTATGGAAGGAACAAAGGCTTTTGTCTCATTGGCAACCATCATTGGCAGCCAAAATAATGTTCCCTTAGAAACCCCATGAAAAACTCCTCTTCCTAACAAGTGCTAATTTAAACTATGGAGGTTATTGAGAAGTAAAGTCTTTGTTAGCAGATGAGAACAAAAGGACTCGGCGAAGGTTCTTGTTGTTGTTGTAGCGATAAGAACACTCTCTGAAGGCCTTGGGGAGTGCTATCGATGTTGATGGTTCGTTGCTGGATGCAGATTCGGTAAGTTCCGGTACCAAGTCCGACCATCTCGGGAACGATTTGGTATGACCACATGCGTCATGCGGGGTCACCAGAGCCTCGGCTGTTAATCAAACGGGATTCGACAAGGATATGTGAGGTTGACAATTGGGTTGGAGCAGCTATATTCTAACGCCCTACCCTGCTGGGTTGAGAAGAATCTTCGAGGTATGTTGTTGTTGTTGCAGTCCTTCGAGGTATCTTTCTGCCTTACTGCGAATAAAATTTACTAATTAGTTTAGGTCAAGGTGTGAAAAAGTATGTCTTGCACTGACAAAAAGATGTACTTACGTTGGTCTTTGTCTATATGTATCGAATTGAAATTTGAACAAAATAGGCGGAGTGGTTTCGGTATCAGCTGCTCGCTATGTGCATACAATATAGCACAAGATGACCAAAGTACTTTAATTACTCAGTCTACGTCTGTGCATCTTACTATGGCTTTTATTTACGTATGGAGGCGGTGAAACGAGAAATATTTTGGCCGAGCATACACTTGGACTGGAAAAGGCAGGTACCGCAGTGGGGGGCAAACGTGCTTTCTTAAAAGCTCTTGTCTGTGCTGAGTAGTCATTAAAATCTTTAGAACTTAAATACATTTCGCAAATATGGGAAAGTTACTTAACATCAGATACCAGCTCTTTTCCCACCACCAATAACACCAAGAAAATAATTAAAATAAAATCCGCAATGGTGTTGTGGTTGTGTGCTCCGCCTACCACACTGAAGATCCTGGGTTCACGCCCCGGGTAGAGAAGCATCAAAATTTGCGAAACAAATATCTGCAATTAGAATAGAATTTTTCTGAGTGGGGTCGCCCCCACGGCAGTTATTTGACAAGCACCCCGGGGTGTATTTCTGCCATGAAAATCTTTTCAGTGGAAACTTATCTGCCTTGCAGATGCCGTTCGGAGTCGGCATAAGCCATGTAAGTCCCGTCGCGCCAATTGGTAAGAAAAATTAATAAGTGCACGACAAAAAATGGAAGAGAACCCCGGTCTAAAACTTCTTCGAAGGTACCGCGATTTACATTTATTATTATACTCAGTTGAGCAGAGCTCACAGAGTATATTAAGTTTGATTGGATAACGGTTGGTTGTACATATATAAAGGAATCGAGATAGATATAGACTTCCATATATCAAAATCATCAGTATCGAAAAAAAATTTGATTGAGCCATGTCCGTCCGTCCGTCCGTCTGTTAACACGATAACTTGAGTAAATTTTGAGGTATCTTGATGAAATTTGGTATGTAGGTTCCTGAGTACTCATCTCAGATCGCTGTTTAAAATGAACGATATCGGACTATAACCACGCCCACTTTTTCGATATCGAAAATTTCGAAAAACCGAAAAAGTGCGATAATTCATTACGAAAGACAGATAAAGCGACGAAACTTGGTAGATGGGTTGACGTTATAACGTAGAATAGAAAATTAGTAAGAGTTTGGACAATGGGCGTGGCACCGCCCAATTTTACAAGAAGGTAATTTAAAAGTTTTGCAAGCTGTAATTTGGCAGTCGTTCAAGATATCATGATGAAATTTGGCAGGAACGTTACTACTATTACTATATATGTTCTAAATAAAAATTAGCAAATTGGATGAAGAACACGCCCACTTTTAAAAAAAAAACTTTTTTTTAATTCAAATTTTAACAAAAAATTCAATATCTTTACTTTATATAAGTAAATTAAGTCAAAATTCAACTCCAGTAATGATATGATGCAATAAAATACAAAAATAAAAGAAAATTTCAAAATGGGCGTGGCTCCGCCCATTTTCATTTAGTTTGTCTAGAATACTTTTATTGCCATAAGTCGAACAAAAATTTACCAATCCTTCTCAAATTTGGTAAGAGCATAGATTCTATGACGGTAACTGTTCTCTGTGAAAATGGGCGAAATCGGTGGCAGTCACGCCCAGTTTTTATACACAGTCCACCGTCTGTCCTTCCGCTCGGCCGTTAACACAATAACTTGAGCAAAATCCGATATATCTTTACTAAACTAAGCCCACGTACTTATCTGAACTCACTTTATCTTGGTATAAAAAATGGCCGAAATCCGACCATAACCACGCCCACTTTATCGATATCGAAAATTACGAAAAATGAAAAAATGCCATAATTCTATACCAAATACGAAAAAAGGGATGAAACATGGTAACTGGATTGGTTTATTGACGCAAAATATAACTTTGGAAAAAACTTTGTAAAATGGGTGTGACACCTACCACTTAAGTAGAAGAAAATGAAAAAGTTCTACAAGGCGAAATCAACAGCCGTTGCAATCTTGGCAGGAATACTGTTAGTGGTATTGCATATATAAATAAATTAGCAGTACCCGACAGATGATTTTCTGGATCACCTGGTCCACATTTTGGTCGATATCGCGAGAACGCCTTCACATATACATCTAAGGGCCACTCGCTTTTAAAACCTCATTAATACCTTTAATTTGATATCCATATCGTACAAACATATACTAGAGTCACCCCTGTCCCACCCTAATGGCGATATCTCGAAAAGGCGTCCACCTATATACCTAATACCCACTCCCTCTTAAAATGCTCAGTAACACCTTTCGTTTGATACCCATATCGTACAAACATTTTATAGTCACCCCTGGCCCACCCTAATGGCGATATCTCGAAAAGGCGTCCACCTATAGACCTAATGTCCACTCCCTCTTAAAATGCTCAGTAACACCTTTCGTTTGATACCCATATCGTACAAACATTCTAGAGTCACCCCTGGTCCACCCTAATGGCGATATCTCGAAAAGGCGTCCACCTATAGACCTAATGCCCACTCCCTCTTAAAATGCTCAGTAACACCTTTCGTTGGATACCCATATCGTACAAACATTCTAGAGTCACACCTGGCCCACCCTAATGGCGATATCTCGAAAAGGCGTCCACCTATAGACCTAATTCCCACTCCCTCTTAAAATGCTCAGTAACACCTTTCGTTTGATACCCATATCGTACAAACATTCTAGAGTCACCCTTGGTCCACCTTTATGGCGATATCTCGAAAAGGCGTCCACCTACAGAACTAATGATTACTCCCTTTTAAAATACTCATTACCACCTTTCATTTGATACCCATATCGTACAAACACATTCTAGAGTCACCCTGGCCCACCCTAATGGCGATATCTCGAAAAGGCGTCCACCTATAGACCTAATGGCCACTCCCTCTTAAAATGCTCAGTAACACCTTTCGTTTGATACCCATATCGTACAAACATTCTAGAGTCACCCCTGGCCCACCCTAATGGCGATATCTCGAAAGGGCGTCCACCTATAGACCTAATGCCCACTCCCTCTCAAAATGCTCAGTAACACCTTTCATTTGATACCCATATCGTACAAACATTCTAGAGTCACCCCTGGCCCACCCTAATGACGATATCTCGAAAAGGCGTCCACCTATAGACCTCATGCCCACTCCCTCTTAAAATGCTCAGTAACACCTTTCGTTTGATACCCATATCGTACAAACATTCTAGAGTCACCCTTGGTCCACCTTTATGGCGATATCTCGAAAAGGCGTCCACCTATAGAACTAAGGATTCCTCCCTTTTAAAATACTCATTACCATCTTTCATTTGATACCCATATCATACAAACACATTCTAGAGTCACCCCTGGCCCACCCTAATGTCGACATTTCGAAAAGGCGTCCACCTATAGACCTAATGCCCACTCCCTCTTAAAATGCTCAGTAAAACTTTTTGTTTGATACCCATATCGTACAAACAAATTCTAGAGTCACCCCTGGTCCACCTTTATGGCGATTTCTCGAAAAGGCGTTCACCGATAGAACTAAAGCCAACTCCCTCTTAAAATGCTCAGTAACACCTTTCATTTGATACCCATATCGTACAAACAAATTCTAGAGTCAGCTCTGGTCCACCTTTATGGCGATATCCCTAAATGGCGTCCATTCATAGAACTATGGCCTACTCTCTCTTAAAATAATCTTTAATACCTTTCATTTGATACACATGTCATACAACCACATTCCAGGGTTACCCCAGGTTCATTTTCCTTATTTTGTCTCCATAGCTCTCAACTGAGTATGTAATGTTCGGTTACACCCGAACTTAGCCTTCCTTACTTGTTTTTTTTTTTCATTTAAACACGGAAACCGTGCCTCACATAATTCAAGTTACGAAGACAACGAGATAGTCCGTGTATATCCAAAAGCTAAGGTGAAAAAATATCCCACTTAAGGAAATGTGGGAATAGAAAATGGCTTGGAAACCTGTCCCCTCCAATTTTCTAGGGTATTGATCTCGAACCACGCATGCTCCATCAGCAATCTATGGTTCAAATTCTGATAAGCGAATAAAATAAGAATAGTAATAACAACCGACCAGCAACAATTGCAAAAAAACTTAGAGCAATTGATTAGCTGGAAAACCTGCAACAACAGCCATTAATTAAGACAGTCATTTTCAGAAAGAAGACAAAATTTGAGAAACCATGCAGGGCATAAACGTAGGATGAGTTGGAAAGAATTACAGCAAACAATAATGGTATTTATGGTAAACCATGAATATTTTATACTCATGCATAAATGTGCTCAAGAGTATTTATTGTACTTATATTTTGTATCAACAACAACAAAAAATATTGGCAATAGCAATTGCAGACAATGTTGTTGTTATATGCCTGTTGCTCTGTTGATGCACTCTTGAAAAATATTTGCGTTTTACTTACCAAGTATTTATTCATACAACAAATGTGAGTATATAACAAGTAAGGAAGGCTAAGTTCGGGTGTAACCGAACATTACATACTCAGTTGAGAGCTATGGAGACAAAATAAGGGAAAATCACCATGTAGGAAAATGAACCTAGGGTAACCCTGGAATGTATTTGTATGACATGTGTATCAAATAGAAGGTATTAAAGAATATTATTAGAGGGAGTGGGCCATAGTTCTATAGGTGGACGCCATTTAGGGATGCCGCCATAAAGGTGGACCAGGGCTGACTCTAGAATTTGTTTGTACGATATGGGTATCAAATGAAAGGTGTTAATGAGTATTTTAAAAGGGAGTAGGCCTTAGTTCTATAGGTGGACGCCTTTTCGAGATATCGCTATAAAGTGGACCAGGGGTGACTCTAGAATTTGTTTGTACGATATGGGTATCAAATGAAAGGTGCTAATGAGTATTTTAGAAGGGCGTAGGCCTTAGTTCTATAGGTGGACGCTTTTCAAGATATCGCTATAAAGTGGACCAGGGCTGACTCTAGAATTTGTTTGTACGATATGGGTATCAAATGAAAGGTGTTAATGAGCATTTTAAAAGGGAGTGGGCCTTAGTTCTATGGGTGGATGCCTTTTAGAGATATGGCCATAAAGGTGGACCAGGGGTGAATCTAGAATTTGTTTGTACGATATGGGTATCAAATGAAAGGTGCTAATGAGTATTTTAGAAGGGCGTAGGCCTTAGTTCTATAGGTGGACGCTTTTCAAGATATCACTATAAAGTGGACCAGGGGTGACTCTAGAATTTGTTTGTCCTATATGGGTATCGAATGAAAGGTGTTAATGAGTATTTTAAAAGGGGGTGGGCCTTAGTTCTATGGGTAGACGCCTTTTCGAGATACCGCCATGGACCAGTGGTGATTCTATAATGTGTCTGTACGATATGGGTATCAAATTAAAGGTATTAATGAGGGTTTTAAAAGAGAGTGGTGGTAATGGTACATGTGAAGGCGTTTTCGAGATATCGACCAAAATGTGGACCAGGGTGACCCAGAACATCATCTGTCGGGTACCGCTAATTTATTTATATATGTAATACCAGGAACAGTGTTCCTATCAAGATCCCAAGGGCTTTTGATTTCGCCCTGCAGAACTTTTTCTTTTTCTTCTACTTAATATGGTAGGTGTCACACCCATTTTACAAAGTTTTTCTCTAAAGTTATATTTTGCGTCAATAAACTAGTCCGATTACCATGTTTCATACCTTTTTTCGTATTTGGTATATGATTATGGCATTTTTTTCATTTTTCGTAATTTTCGATATCGAAAAAGTCAGCGTGGTCATATTCGGATTTCGGTCATTTTTTATACCAATGCAAAGTGAGTTCAGATAAGTACGTGAACTGAGTTCAGTAAAGATATATCGATTTATGTTCCAGTTATCGTGTTAACGGCCGAGCGGAAGGACAGACTGTCGACTGTGTTTAAAAACAGGGCGTGGCTTCAACCGATTTCGCCTTTTTTCACAGAAAACAGTCATCGTCC
This sequence comes from Eurosta solidaginis, assembly GCF_040869045.1. Taxonomy (NCBI): domain Eukaryota; kingdom Metazoa; phylum Arthropoda; class Insecta; order Diptera; family Tephritidae; genus Eurosta; species Eurosta solidaginis. Next base: position 3,758 of record NW_027137047.1, on the reverse strand, counting down.
TAGAGGCTAAGCCTCTACCAAATTTCATAAGGATTGGTAAATTTTTGTTCGACTTATGGCATTAAAAGTATCCTAGACAAATTAAATGAAAAAGAGCGGAGCCACGCCCATTTTGAAATTTTCTTTTATTTTTGTATTTTGCTGCACCATATCATTACTGAAGTTGAATGTTAACATAAATTACTTATATACTGTAAAGATATTAACTTTTCTTTTAAAATTTGATTTAAAAAAAAAAAATTTATTTAAAAAGTGTTCGTGGTCGTTCTCCGATTTCGCTAATTTTTATTAGGCATACATATATAATAACAGGAGTAACGTTCCTGCTAAATTTCATCATGATATCTTCAACAACTGCCAAATTACAGCTTGCAAAACTTCTAAATTACCTTCTTTTAAAAGTGGGCAGTGCCACGCCCATTGTCCAAAATTTTATTAGTTTTCTATTCTGCGTCATAAGTTCAACTCACCTACCAAATTTCATCGCTTTATCCGTCTTTGGTAATGAATTATCGCACTTTTTCGAATTTTTGGAAATTTTCGATATCGAAAAATTGGGCGTGGTTATAGTCCGATATCGTTAATTTTAAATAGCGATCTGAGATGGGTGCCAAATTTTATCAAGATACCTCAAAATTTACTAAAGTTATCGTGTTAACGGACGGACGGACGGACGGACATGGCTCAATCAAATTTTTTTTCGATACTAATGATTTTGATATATGGAAGTCTATATCTATATCGATTCCTTTATATCTGTACAACGAACCGTTATCCAATCAAAGTTAATATACTCTGTGAGCTCTGCTCAACTGAGTATAAAAAGAACGTATATAGTACGAATGCAATGAAATTTATTTACTGGAAAGCGTTGCACTATTACCAACTGTAATATTTGAGCTACAAATAAAAAGTGTTGGTGTGAACTCTTAAATATTCATAATCAATATGTTGATGTACGCTTCACACAAATGCATTGAATTAAATATGTAAGCTAAGTGAAAGTGTAGATGTGTAACAAAGTAGTATTGGAAACGTATTTGTACGAGGTGCGATACAAAAATATAGTGACAGTCTAACTAAACATTGCTGGGGTTCATTTATTCAAGGGCTGATGTAGCAGGCAGTAAATCCAGTATCAAATATAGGTCACACTAACCCTCACTAAATTGAAACACAATAATTATGTATTAAGATTGAATGAAGGCTTAGAAGTAGGCAAAGGAAGGAGTCATTGAAAGCGAGTGGTGTCAAGGTTGGTAAGGTCGGCAGCAGTTGGGAGACAATCGCGAGAACAGCCGTGCAACCAAAGGTCGGATGTTTCGCAATGGCCAGAGCTGGGTAACAGATGAGCAGCCAGATGAGAGCGAGCGATATCAAATACGCGACCAGGAGGGGACGGAGCACGTATCAGTATGGAGGTCGGAGGGAAAGCAGTGTTGGTGTTAACGGTGATGTTACGTAGATATGAGTTTTATCTCTAGCAATGGCTACTTCTACAAATACGTTTGTCCTTCCATGACCTTTGACTGCCTTCTCGACCGATTACCCTAAGTAAATTAAATTGACCACTTTACCATCATCTCCCTTCCACTCATATATACACAATATAGCCTCAATGAAAACGTTGCTCTTGCTAGTTCTTTTCGTCAGACGACGTCTCGGGCTCTCTTACAAACATGAGCGAAATAAGTATGTCTTCCGAATAAATAATAAATACTGTAATTGACGTCCGAGCATATGTGCATATGCAAACAACCTCTTCCTGATGGTGCAGGGAACGTCAGCAACGAATGAGGAGCGCGTCAGTGAGTATTACATAATGGTGAATTGTATGTTGGTAAGTTCTGAGGCCCTACACCGGTTGTACTCATGGTTGGGATCAACATCAATTTTGTGTTACAAGTCAAGTATCATGGGCATACCATGAATTAAAGGCTTAGATTTATCCTACACGTTTTGGGTGACAAGGCAGTTGCACAGTGTCATTAGGAATCACTGCATTCTAAGCATTCGTGCCATTCATGCACATTATAGAGGCCTCTTCTCAGGTTGTTCTACTTACTGGGTCGCCATATGCTACTGGGTCCTTCAAAAGATTGATTGTGAAAAGTTTACTGATGATTGTTATTTCCTGTGTATCTCATTTTTTTAGACGTATGGGATTCAATTATTGCTAGGTGCATATATTCTTGACGACACAACGTTTAAAAGGCATCACCTTCCTCATCCCTGAAATCAAATTTATACTCATCCGAAAGCAACTATGAATGCAAAAGTCCAAACAGAGACTTATAAACTGGTACCACTAGGAGCGGTTAGCCCGTGAAGCTTGCCTAAACCTGCTTTTTGGGATGGTCCCTTTAGATTGCTCGTGGGAGTTCTGGCATTGCAACGGGATCCCATGGCACAGGCCTCCTATTTGAACAAGCTGGTGGTCGAACCTCTAGCTCTGGTCAAATGTTTCGTTGACCGGTGTGTATTGGCCGACGCCTGTAAGTACTCACTTACCCTTAATACCACTTACCCACCCTTAAATACCTGAATAGAAAGTGGGAATGTAATAACCGGCATTGGAAAATATTTATATAGTTGTGATTTTTGTCATTAGAATGTCAATCAAGAAATCTCCTTAGGCAATTGAGGTCAAAGCTTAATGTTGCGTAGGCTAATATGCAAACGCCCTCACTAACAGCCGCTTTCTATTACTGGAAATAGCATTAAGCTGTGCGCTTTGACATTTGATAACCGCTTAAATAACTGTAAGCTAAGAGACCATCAGGAACCAATCATACATTAAAGAGTAGAACTGAGGGTGCGTCTGTAATTGCGATTATTGTAAGAGTTGGTTGTGAACTGGGATTTGGAACAGTGTAGTCAGAGACACAGTCACAGATCATTTTGTTATTTAAAACTCTTTAAATCTAGCAATTATCACAAGAACTGAAGAGCAAAGAGTAAATCTACACATTTTAAAAGCCGATTATTGAGACGCGGTAGAGGAAAATGCTTATTTTCCTAACTCAGTGAATAGCCATCAGCTGTTGGTCATCAGCAGGCGCGTGCTTGTCGTTGATCAGTTGGCCTGTGTGCCTATGTTTCAAATCTAATACAGATATTTGTCTGTACACCGTATTTTTTACCATGCCTCGTTTATTATCAAAACATTGAAATGCGCATTCATAAGTTCCACCTAAGTGCTTCGGAACTTGTTGTTAAAACGAAAGACTCGCAGCATAAAATTGCATTTCGATTTTCTACCAGCTTATATAACAGATGCAAGGCCATGTCTAAATGCTGTAAATGTGTAAGTCCTTCAAGTTTTCATTGGCACTAAAATAAATTTGTTATCATTTTTATATCTAGTTGTCTTTTTTTTTTTTTATAAATTAATTCAGAGTGCCTAGTTTTCCCATACATAACGGAACAGTATTAGGAAACCACCACCTGAAGACAGTGTTGCCAGAACTTTTTCACTAAAAAGGCTAGATGGGCAAAAATAAAAAGCTAAAAAAAGCAAAACAAAAATGGTTAAGGGTAAGGAAAGAAGATACAAGTTTAAGGGAACTTTCTATGCTTTCTGTTAACATTTTTCATAAAAGACTTAGTAGAATAAAGATTTTTAATTAATTTTTACTTCAATTTTATCAAAAATAAAAATAAAATAACTTAGAGATGCTATCCGTATTTTAACTTAAAAGGGATGCATGATAAATAAAACCTATGTTGTTGTTTTTTTAGCGATAAGGTTGCTCCCC